>NW_027512583.1:300000-446535 GCF_048772815.1 Callospermophilus lateralis | reverse complement strand
TTCCAACTACTGAGAAACTCAAAGGTCCATGCAAAAATGATCCCTGCAGAAGTTGTAGGCAGCTATGTAGGAACTGAGAGAGCAAAAGTCATCTTTCATTGTAAAAAACTTGGTCAGGATGAAGGAATGTGTCTGAATCAGCCTCTGTCTTCTTAATTTAGAGAAGAAGGACCCAACCAGGCCTGTGTTGAGAGCTGTTCCTGGGTGCCTATGGTTGATATACCATTCTAAGTTGTGAAAGTGTCACAGGAAGTAGGGGCAGCCTCCATTTCATGGGACTCTTTGAAGCAACTGTTAGGACAACATGGTTGCCAAGGCAGTGACCTTATTCACTTTCTGAAGGAAGTGACCTCACCTCACAACCTTGGTGACAGAACTCTCTGAACTTGGGATCCAGGAAGCCAGTCACCAAAATCCAGTACCAGTCCCACTCCCAGGGGTCTCACTTGCTTGGATTTACCAAGGACAGATTTAGTCTTTCTTGGTACCTACTGATGTGAGGATGGCCAAATGCCAGAAAGCTCTGAAAAGTCACCTTTACTGAGAAAGCAGGTATTGGATCACCGCTGGCTCCTCAGTAGTTCAAAATGTTGACCAAAGAGACCAGATCTGAGACAGGACAGGCCATTTTGTGGGAATAAAATATGGTCCACAATTAGAGAAACTCTGGATAGTCACAGACCTACTTCGGGGAAGGAGGTGCCTTTGTGGGTGTGGGTGTGAGTTTGTGGATTTGTCTCATGTTCTCAGAATAGGTAGGAAAGTCGGTATGTTTGGTTTGGTGTAGACTGTTTCGAGTAAGTCGTTTGACAAGGCGAGTGTTTCTATGTCTGTGTATCCCAAGGTGTCCATGGTTGTAGACATTAGAAAAGAGAATGCATCAATTGATATGTCCTGTCTAGTTGAAAGCTTCCCAGCATTCATCCTGCCCAATTTATGAATGGATTTCAGCTTGCCTTATCGATGGGCAACACTTGCTATCTTTCAAAGTTTCTGCTTTCTTCCTGAATTCTGGCCACTCTCCAGAATAGGCTCATGGTTTTGTGTCCAATATATGTACCACTTCCAAGCCCTGTGACATCGCCATGTACTGGATAGCTGAAGGGAATGGCGAGCATCTCAGAAAACTCAGGTATCAGTGTGATCAGGAGAGTCTCAGTGGAGAAACCCTGCTTTGGGCCTTTTAATTACCAATTGTTCTGCTGCCCTGAATGTCTGAAAGGTCTTTGCCTCAGGCCACCCCTTTTTGAAGGCCTGAAAAAAAACTGTTTTCACATGGAAATGAATGGGCATCACCTGAGGCTTTTTGCTTAATTCCTTTGGAAAGGATGTGTCTGAATCAGCCTTTTGGCGCTGTGTGAGGCTTAGGCTTAGATTCTCAGCACCTGATGGATCTAAAGAACGATCCCATGTGTGCATACAAAACCAAAATAGCCAAAAGAGCAGTCATTCTGGATGAAGTCTCTCCCCTTCCTTTGTGAGGTTCTAGACCTACATCAAGTTAGAATAGGAATGCGTTGGGTCAAATAATTTCTTCAAAGCCCTGCAGAGGCTAGCCCGTAGGAGCTTGGGTTTCCTCATGTCTCCAATTCAGACAAAGAATCTAAACCCCACAGTCAGTAGTCCTCAAATTGGAGAAGCAGAGAAGTATTAACAGCAGGCCTATGTGATCACACCAGGTTCACAGGAAGGGTGTCCAAGCCACCCTGTTTTTAGGCACATTAGGGGCAAGGGAGATTATTTTAGAGACTGTCTTGGTCTGCACCCCTCATAGAAACATTCAACCAGAGGTTATGAAGAGTGTTTATATGAAAGATCATGAGGTCCATGTGGGAGTGTGTTGGTTTTAATTGTGGTCATTTGTGTGGTGGTTGGAAGAGATGACTGGGTCCACCTTGACATAAACTCTGGTGTGATTCCCCTAAGAGACTGAGTTCTGGAACTGACCTCAGAGATGTATTGCCATGAATTGTGTTGGGATGTTATGAGTTCACGCATGAGAGTCGTCCTTGGAAACTGAGATGTATGCCCAGGTTGTATTTCCACAAAGCACTGGGAATCACAGCCAAGATATCACATGATTTTATTCTGAAAGACTTGGCAGCCATAGTTGAGAGTCAAAACACACATGGACCTCACATTGTAGACCTCAATGAGCCTGGATTCACTTGACCATTTAGCCAATCTTTGGGAAGCCTTGCCTGTGAGAATTCTCCATAGCTTTCATTGACATGAGCTTCCTCAAAATTTAATGGTTCTGGATTGATTTGAAACGTACAGTGCCTCCAACTTCATCTTTCAAAAATGGCTAGATAAATACCAAGAAATTTTTGAAATTCCCATGACCAGGTGGCACTGGAGAACCTTTGGATGTCCTGTTGCTGATCATGAGTATACCAGACAGTGCCTTGATTGACTGAGTTTCATGAAATTGGTGTAGGACAGAGATGCCAATAAATTGGAGCCTGCTGAGTACTTGGCCTAGAGCAGTAGTGGGCAGGTGTGTGATAAAACATTTGTGGTGGGGCCATGTGGATCTACCATTAGCTTCCAAATGTCTTGTGACTGACATGGTGCAGCAAGCAGTCCCTTCTATGTAAAGGCATCTTGTAATATTGAGAAGTTTCAGGGAAAGTTTCAGAATTAAGTTGCTATGGTCAATGGGGAAAGCTATGTGGGATAGAAGCATGGTTGGTGCATTGTCCTGCAGAAACTGACCCACCACACGTGACAGAACTCCCTCCAGCACTGTGTCCCAGTTGACCTCTTTGTATTTTGTGAAGCAAATACCAAACTCCCAGTGAAGCCGCAAGAAACACCATGAAAACTTTAGGATCACAAAATGGCTTCACAGTCCACACGGGGAGACACTTAGACCCCAGGGGCCACAGTTTAGCTACAAACAGCAAATTCAGCACTGCTGCTCATGTTCAGTGGAAAATAATAAACCATGTCCTCCAGATCACATAGATGCAGACCCACCTTTATTGGTCTCACTAGAAACGAAGCTAAAGCACTTGACAACAACATATGTTTCAAGTGCCCAACCTCAGAGGCAGTTCCACAAGAAGTCTTTAGGCCAGAAGAGCTCCAGTTTGTGGAGTGTTTACCCTGTCCCTTACTTTTGGAAACTCCTTAGCATACTCTATTTCAAATATGTATTCACAGATTTTCTAACTCTTCTCCTCTAATTTTGTCTTACTTGGGGACTAGGTAATGTCAAGCCATTGTTCTGGATGACAGTGGGAACAATTTTTTGTAGCACATATTTGTATACACATTGGATTCATTTTATAATTTTCCAGTCAAAATAGTGAATCCCTCACACTAACCCCTATGCTACTAAACTCTGACTAGAATAATAACCCAAACAGAATTGAAATACAAGCAGTTCAGAGGAGGCATCGTGTATAGTTGGACTTGCCTTTTGCATTATATAGGGTAGGAGTTATGAATCTAGTCAATTATTTGGTTGAAAGAATTCTCCATGTTTTTTTAAAGTTAACAAATATGTGAATTCCTGTCTTCCTTTCTCTGTAGCCTATTTATCACATGTAGTTTTATATGCACATATTTATTCATACCTGGTATCACACGTATATTTTTGGTGAGGTGGCTGACTTGGCATATAGAAATTGTGAGAAGATATCACTCCTTCTAAAAGCTGTTGGAACTGAGAATTCAACCTATGGGTGATCCTCCTATTTAAATAGCATTATACATAAATCCATGTTCAGTAAAATAAATATTTTTGAATCTGTGGATGATATGTATTTCATGATGAATTTCGATTGGCATATATAATGCTACTTTTTAATGTCTCTCTGTGTGTGTCTGTATATATATATATATATATATATATATATATATATATATATATATCCTCCAGATTTTTCAAAATATGAAATATATGTGTCTTATTATGCACTCCCAAATTTCATTCATATTCATGTATGTGGATTTATAATCTACTTTTCAAAAGATTATTCTCAGAAATATTCATCCACCTGAAATAACATTTTGGTTTACTAGTACTGAAAACTATCTTCAGTAAATGGTGCATAGAAATCCTAATATTTTGACATTGCAAGATGGCCATGAATAGAGTGCATCACACCCTTTGTACTGCGCAACTTCACATGTGAATAAGGAGTTAGAATGACGAAAAAGTATCTTGTTAGGATCTTACAGAAAAATGGGTGTGCCTGGAACCTAGAAGAATGATTTCCACCACCGAGGTTCTGTAATTGAGTCTCAAACAAGAGCCAACTATGCGACCGAAGATCTGGGGTGGCTGATCCGTGCGGCCCATGCTGTGGCTACAGACGGCGGGCCTCCACCGTGAAGCGACCAGCATGCAGGGAGAAACGTTGCTGCGGATTCTGTGGAATCCGGCTGGCTCACCCACCACTGAGCCTGGGGCTGAGTTCGGGATTTCAGATGGGGAAGAAAGTGTTACAGTTCTATCCCCCACAACCGAAACTCCACCGAGGAAACCAACGGCCACCATCTTGGAGAGCTGAAGTATCCACCACCACTCTCCGACAGATTGCAACAACAAAACAGGTGTGTGTTACTCAGCTTATCTCCCATACAGCAGGTAATTCGCAAAAATTCTCTCTTAGGCTTTCCGGGGGAGGGATTACCAGAGAAAGCCTTCATAAAGACGGGGGGAAAACTAGTGGCACCTGACCTTCAACTTCCCCTCCCATCACCGGTGAAAACAAAACTTTTCTAGCCAGCGCAATGGGTGGGGCAAGCGGAAAAAATCAAAACAATTGAGTGCCAGTGTTCCCAATAGACACCCTCCACAACCAAGGAACGGCAGGCAAAGAGTACAGTTTGAGCTGCCAAGAGGCATCACTCAGGGGAAATCTGGTGTCGCAGGGGAAATCAGGACTCGCAGAGGAAACCAGGGGACCAGAGGACAGACACGCGTGACTAGGAGGCTGGAGAACGCCTGCCCACCAGCAACCAATCACCCGCTGGCAGCCTGCGCAATTGGGCAGCTAGAGATCACCCGCCCGCCGGTGACAGCCCGTTCGCTGATTGCACGACTGGATGGCTGGAGACCGCCCAACCACCAGCGACCGGGAGGTGAAACCAACCAGAGACAGTCCAGTCCCACCCCCCCATTCAAACACCCCGGCAAGGAGCCTGGGGCCCGCCATAGCAGACAGGTGACATCACTGGAGCTCAGCTGTCGGAATTCCTTCCAAGTGGAATCCACTTTTGCAGGCATAGTCTACAAACACAAAAGAGAGACAACAGAGATATATAAAACCAAAACAAATCTATTGAAGAAAGCAGAAACACAGCAATCAAATTGAGCTGAAAAGTAACGTGAACATCATGAAAAAACAAGGGAAAAAAAGGTGTGCAAAAAATGCAGGACAACTAAATTCTAAAGGAGGACCGTGAAGCATCAGAAATAGGGATAGGGAAAAAACTCAAGGCATACCTAACTCAGATGGAAAGGAATATTAGAGAAGACATGAGGCAGTAAGTCCAAGCAATAAAAGTATATTTTGAAAATCAAATAAACAAACAAATTCAAATGGCAAAGAATGAGTTTACCAGGAGATAGAGACATTAAAAAGAAATATCAAACAGTAATCCTAGAAATGCAGGAAAGTATAAACCAAATTAAAAACTCAAACGAAGAGTATTACAAATAGTCTAGATCAAGTAGAAGTTACAACGTCAGATAATGAAGACAAAGTTTATCAACTTGAAAAGAATAGAGTAAACACAGAAAAGATGCTTAAATCCCATGAGCAATCTATTCAAAAGATATGGGATGTCATAAAAAAAAACAAATTTGAGAGTCATCGGGATAGAAAAAGGCATAGAGATTCAAACCAAAGGAATGGACAACATATTAAATGAAATAATTCTAGAAAATTTCCCAGAGATGAAAGATGGAATGGATTGCCAAACCCTGGAAGCCTACAGGACCCCAAGCATTCAAAACCATAATACACCAACTCCAAGACAAATATTTATGAAGATAGCCAGAACAAGGACATACAGAACAAAGAGAGAATATTAAAAGCTAAGAGAGAAAGTAGGCAGGTTACATTCAGGGGTAAACCAATTAAGTTAACGACTGATTTTTTTCATCACAAACTTTGAAAGCAAGAAGATCCTGGAACAAAGTATTTCAAACGCTCAAAAATAATGGATTCCAACCAAGAATACTGTATCCAGCAAAATTAAGCTTCAGATTTGACAATGAAATTTAAGTCTTTCACGATAAACAAAAGCTAAAAGAATTCACAGCCAGAACACCAGCAGTGCAAAGCATTTTGAGCAAAATACTACAAGAAGAGGATTTGAAAAGTAATGCCTGAAACTAGCAGCAGGAGGTATCTCAGTAAAGGGAGAGAAAAATAACCAAAAAGTAAAAACTAACCAAAATAAATAAATAAATGAATAAATAAATAAATAAATAAACAAACAAACAAACATGACTGGAAGTAGAAATCATATTTCAATTGTAACCTTAAATGTTAATGGCCTAAACTCACCAATCAAGAGACATAAGCTAGTAACCTTGATCAAAAAAAAAAAAAATCCAACAATATGCTGCCTTCAGGAGACTCATATGATAGGTAAAGACATACAGAGGCTGAAATTAAAAGTTTGGGAAAAATCATACCACTCACATGACCCTCGGAAGCAAGCAGGAGTGGCCATACTCATATCGAATAAAATCAACTTCAAACCTACGTTAATCAAAAGGGATAAAGAAGGACACTATATACTGTTAAAAGGAACCTTGCACCAACAATGCATAACCATTATCAATTTGTATGCACCAAACAATTGAGCTGCAACACTCATAAAACAAACTCGCCTCAAGTTCAAGAGTCAAATAAACTACAACACAATAATTATGGGTGACTTCAACACACCGCTCTAGCCATTAGACAATCCTCTAGACAAAAACTGAATAAAGAAACTATAGAATTCAACAGCAAAATCAGTAACCTAGACTTCACCGACATATATAGAATATATCAACCATCAAAAAGTGGATACACGTTCTTCTCAGCAGCACATGGATCCTACTCAAAGATAGACCATATATTATGCCATAGGGCAATTCTTAGTAAATATAAAGTCGTGGAGATAATACCATGCCGAATATCTGATCATAATGGAATAAATCTGGAAATCAATGATAAAAGAAGGAAGGAAAAATCCTACATCACATGGAAAATGAACAACATGCTACTGAATGATCAATGGTTTACAGAAGACATAAAGGAGGAGATAAAAAAATTCATAGAGACAAATGACAATACAGACACAACATACTGGAATCTATGGGACACAATGAAAGCAGTTTTAAGAGGGAAATTCATTTCTTGGAGTTCTTTCCTCAAAAAAAAAAAAGAAAAATCAGCAAATAAATGAACTCACACTACGCCTCAAAAACCTAGAAATGGAAGAGCAAAACAACAGCAAATGTAGTAGAAGACAAGAAATAATTAAAATTAGAGCAGAAATCAACGAAATTGAAAAAAAAATTGAAAATATTGATAAAACTAAAAGTTGGTTCTTTGAAAAAATAAATAAGATCTGCAGGCCCTTAGCCATGCTAAGGAAGAGAAGAAAAGAGAGAGCAGGCCCTTAGCCATGCTAAGGAAGAGAAGAAAAGAGAGAACTCAAATTACTAACATACGAGATGAAAAAGGCAATATCACAACAGACACTACAGAAATAAGAAGATAATTAGAAAGTATATGGAAACCCTATGTTCCAATAAAATAGATGATAGTGAAGATATCAATAAATTCTTAAGTCATGCGATCTGCCCAGATTGAGTCAGCAAGACACACACAATTTAAACAGACCATAACAAAGGAAGAAATAGAAGAAGCCATCAAAATACTACCAACCAAAAAAAGCCATGGACCGAATGGGTATACAGCAGAGATCTACAAAACCTTCAAAAAGGAATTAATACCAATACTTTCCAAGCTATTTCAAGAAATAGAAAAATAAGGAACTCTTCCAAATTCATTCTATGAGGCCAATATCACCCTGATCCCAAAACCAGACAAAGACACTTCAAAGAAAGAAAACTACAGACCAATATCTCTAATAAACTTGGATGCAAAAATTCTCAATAAAATCTTGGTGAATCGAATACAAAAGCATATCAAAAAAATTATGCACCATGATCATGTAGGATTCATCCCTGGGATGCAAGGCTGGTTCATTATACGGAAATCAATAAATGCTATTCACCACATCAATAGACTTAAAGACAACAACCATATGATCGTATCAATAGATTCAGAAAAAACATTCGACAAAGTTCAGCATCCCTTTATGTTGAAAACACTAGAAAAACTAGGGATAACAGGAACTTACCTCAAGATTGTAAAAGCTATATATGCTAAACCTCAGGCTGGCATCATCCTAAATTGAGAAAAGCTGAAGGCATTCCCTCTAAAATCTGGAACAAGAGGGATGCCCTCTATCACCACTTCTATTTAATTCAGTTCTTGAAATACTAGGCATAGCAATTAGACAGACAAAAGAAATTAAAGGCATAAAACTAGGAAAAGAAGAACTTAAATTATCGCTATTTGCGGATGACATGATAATATATTTAACAGACCCAAAAGGGTCTACAGAGGAACTGCTAGAGTTAATAAATAAATTCAGCAAAGTGGCAAGATATACAATCAACACGCATAAATCAAAGGCATTCCTGTATATCAGCAGCAAAACTTCTGAAATGGAAATGAGGAAAACCACTCCATTCAAAATATCCTCAAAGAAAATAAGATAATTGGAAAAACAATTATATAGTTGGGAATCAACCTAACAAAAGAGGTGAAAGATTTATAAATGAAAACTACAGAAACATAAAGAGATAGAAGAAGATCTTAGAATATGGAAAAATATACCCAATTCATGGATAGGCAGAACTAGCATCATCAAAATGGCGATATTACCCAAATTCTCTACAGGTTTAAATTGATGCGAATCAAAATCCCAACGACATTTCTTGTAGAAAAGATAAAGCAATCATGAAATTCATATGGAAAAACAAAAGACCCAGAATAGCAACAGCAATTCTAAGCAGGATGTTTGAATCTGGAGGTATAGCGATACCAGACTTCAAACTGTACTACAAAGCAATAGTAACAAAAACAGCATGGTACTGGTACCAAAACAGGCAGGTGGACCAATGGTACAGAATAGAGGACACAGAAACCATTCCACAAAATTACAACTTTCTTATATTTGATAAAAGGGGCTAAAAACCTGCAATATACGAAGGACAAATGGTGCTAGAAAAATTGGAAATCGATATGCAACAAAATGACACTGAATCCCTTTCTCTCGCCAAGCAAGGAAGTTAACTCAAGATGGATCAAGGAGCTAGATATCAAATCAGAGACACTGCATCTGATACAAGAAAAAGTTGGCTACGATCTACATACTGTGGGATCGGGCTCCAAATTCCTTAATAGGACACCCATAGCCCAAGAGTTAATAACAAGAATAAATTAATGGGACTTACTTAAACTAAAAGTTTTTTTTTTTTTTCTCAGCAAGAGAAACAATAAGAGAGGTAAATAGAGAACCTACATCCTGGGAACAAATTTTTACCCCTCTCACTTCAGATAAAGCCCTAATATCCAAAATATACAAAGAACTCAAAAAATTAAAAAGTAAGGTAACAAATAACCCAATCAACAAATGGGCCAAGGACCTGAACAGACACTTCACAGAGGAGGACATACAATCAATCAACAAGTACATGAAAAAATGCTCACAATCTCTAGCAGTCAGAGAAATGCAAATCAAAACCACCCTAGGATACCATCTCACTCCAGTAAGATCGGCAGCCATTAGGAAGTCAAACAACAGTAAGTGTTGGCGAGGATGTGGGGAAAAGGGGACACTTGTACACTGCTGGTGGGACTGCAAATTGGTGCAGCCAATTTGGAAAGCAGTATGGAGATTCCTGGGAAAGCTGGGAATGGATCCACCATTTGACCAAGCTATCACACTTCTTGGACTATTCCCTGAGGATCTTAAAACAGCGTACTATTGGGATACTGCCACATCAATGATGATAGCAGGACAATTCACAACAGCTAGACTGTGGAACCAACTTAGATGCCCTTCAATAGATGAATGGATTAAAAAAAATGTGGAATCTACACACAATGGAGTATTACGCAGCACTAAAAAATTACAAAATCATAGAATTTGCAGTGAAATGTATGGCATTAGAGCAGAATATGCTAAGCAAAGCTAGCCAATCCTTAAAAAAACAAATGCCAAATGTCTTCTTTGATATAAAGAGAGCAACTAAGAACAGAAAGGGAGGAAGAGCATGAGGAAAAGATTAACATTATACAAAGACGTGTGGGGGGAGAGAAAGGGAGAGAGAAGAGAAAGCATATGGAAATGGTAGAATACCCTCAATGATACACAAAATTACACATAATAGGTTGTGAGGGGAAATGGGGCGGAAATAATGGAGAGAATTAAACAACAGCACATGAGGTAGAGAGGGAAGATGGGAGGGCAGGGGAGGGGGGATAGTAGGGGATAGGAAAGGTAGAAGAATACAACAGTCACTAATATGCCATTATGTAAAAATGTGAATGTGTAAGCAATGTGTTTCTGCAATTCTTATTTGGGGAAAAAATGGGAGTTCATAAACCAAATGAGAAAAATGTATCAAAGATGATATATCATGAGCTTTGTAATGTTTTGAACAAGCAATAAAAATAAATAAATAAAAAAAGGTTTTAAAATTGAGTGGGAAGAAATCAGCTAAAAAAGGGTTGAGATGCATTCATTTTGCTAAGCAGAAACTTTGTTTTGTGTAGTTGTAACTATCACAAATTTATTTTACCAGAAATTTGGCTTTTGAAAATGCACATAAAATGAGATTAAAGGATAATTCACCTACCTTCATGAAAAATTCATAGCATTTCAAATATTTTTCATATTTCATTTTTTTAGTTAATATTTTGTCATGGACCATGTCTAGCCTTAGGCTATTCTTCCAGAATACTACCTCATCTGACAAGTTCGTACAATGTATTGGATTTTTCTTTTCATCTTTTATTTAATTGTTTCTAGCTAATAATGTGTATTTCTTCTTATCTTTATTTGGACATACATACCCAACTATATCTTTGCATTTTATGTTTTACTGCGGAAGAGACTCATCAAAAGCTCTTTGTTATATGTATTAACAATCAAACATTCAGAGAAGGCAATTATTCTTAATTTTGCATGAAAATAACTTTGTACCATTTTTCTTATAAAGATTTAGAATTATTAATAATGTCCCTGCTGTAATAAGTAACTACTTACAAGAAGAATTAAACAATTGACTTTATATCAATTATGAATATGAAAAGTACTAAAATAAATATTTGGCAATTAATACACAATTGATAGAAATTGAAATCACGAGAAAGCCATTTAAATTGTCAGTGCATATGGTCCTTAAATAATAGGTTTTTCAAAAAATTTTTTCTCTAATTCATAAGATATATTATGCCATATTATAGCTTAATGTGATATAAAACCTTAAATTATCACAATGATAATAATAATCCATTGTTCCTTCCTCTACATTCTGTGGCATGCTAGTACTAAAATAAATTGTATTATAACACCAAAAAAAAAGCCAAATCATAATATTTCTACAGTAACTGACACGAGTTTAACATCAATGCAAGTAGATTAGATTCCTATGGGACATGATGTGCATTTTGACGTTCATTTTTATTCAACACTGGAACATTACTATTTCTTCAGTTTATGCACATCAGAGGATATATAAATATTTCATCCACAATTTAGCAAATTTATACGCATTTGTTTAACTTCAAATCACTTCCTGCTTCAGAACCCATGTATTCCTCCATGTTTCTTGACTGCTCTTTTCATGAGACTTCATTCCAAACACATTATTTTCGATTTCCTTTATCATATTTGAAGCAAAACACCCGTCATGATAAACCATAACCCTAATATTACCTTTAAATGTATAAGTGGTTGGAAAGAATGATTGTATATCAATATAAGATTTCTTACTTAGTTACAGATATCAATTCAATCCATTATTTAAAGTGGAACCAGTTATATTATTTATTCACAGTATGGTCTATTCATGTATTATCTCTATATTCATAGACACAGGGTACACCTCTTTGTACCCCCAATACTAATTTATACGTCTTCAAAATATTGCTCCCAGAAATGGTGGAACAAATACATGTAACCTGATCTACATATACATTTTATCACAGTAATATTCTGAACAGAAAAAGCAAAGTTCTCACTTATGATTGTACCATACCTAAATGGAAAGTGATCCTGGATTACTAAAAACATCCATGTCCAGGTTGCCTAATGATCTCAAATGAAAATCCTATTGGTGACTACATATTTGTTTCTTCCAAAGATTATATATTCAAACTCAACCCTTTGAATACGTCTAAAGCTGTCACTCACTTTACACTTTGAATGATTTTGTAATGTGTCTATTGATATCTGCTTTCCTACATATTTTCCCCAGTTCATCATTGTGACTGAATCTTCACATGTGCTATCACTAACATTCACTCTCTAACCGAAACCCTATTGCTAAAAAACTTTGGTCCAAATCCTATATTCACTCTTCTTCCTAAACCTACCTACTGTCTTCCTAATCCTATCGACTATCCCTTTTTGACTGGATGTTCTCTTCTACATTCAATCATCCAAGGTACAAGGTCCTATGCCATTGTATATCGATTTATCTGAGACATCTGTGCAGAACGTAATTCAATGCTAAGTATCCCAATCAAGAACCCAATGACCTTCTGGGCTTCAAATCTTACTTAGATTTCTCTTTTCGTTCATATATTTCACCTCTATATTCTTATAAATATCACAGGTTCCCAATACCATTGTTCATCGAGCAGAATGGTTCCTAATCAAAATTGAAAATGTTATTAACACTAACCATACACTGTTCCCTCAATCTAACTTTACAGAAAAGCAATGACAGTGTTGGTCTTACAATACAGGAATGTATGGGATCTTCCACCTGATGAGAACCTCAAAGGTATGTGCAGAAATGATTCCTGGAGAAGATGTAGGCAGCTATGAAGGACCTGAGAGAGCAAAAGTCATCTTCCATGGAAAACAACCTGGTAGGATGAAGTTTGGTGTCTGAATCAGCCTCTGTCTTCTTAATGTAGAGGAGACGGACCAAACCAGGCCTTTTGGAGAGCTGTTCCTGAGAGCCTATGGATTATATCCCATTCTAACTTATGAAAGGGTCACAGGAAGTAGGGGCAGCCTCCATCTAAAGGGACCATAAGAAGCAACTGCTAAAACAAAGTGGTTGCCAAGGCAGTGACCTCATTCATTTCCTGAAGGAAGTGACCTCACCTCACTTCCTTGGTGTTGGAACTCTCTGAACTTGGGATCCAGGAAGCCAGGCACCCCGATCCAGTCCCAGTCCCAGTCCCAGTTGTCTCACTTGTTTGGATTTACCAAGGAGAGGGTCAGTCTTTCTTGGTACCTACTGATTTGAAGATGTCCAAATGCCAGAAGAGCTCTGAAGAGGGGCCTTTCCTGAGAAAGAAGGTAGTGGCTCACCACTGGTTCCTGTCAACTTCACAGAGTTGACCAAGGAGACCAGATCTGAGACAAGACAGGCCATTTCGGAGGAACATAGTATGGCCCAGCAGTCAGAGAACACTCCGAATAGTCACAGACCTACTTGGGGGAAGGAGGTGCCTTTGTGGGTGTGGTTGTGGGTTTGTGATTTGGTCTCATGTTCTGAGAATAAGTTTTTTCAGATATCAGCTCCGGAGCCCAGGAATTAATTCTCATTGGGGCTAAGGTTCCCCACCAGTGAGATTTGAAATTGGCGCTGGCTGCAGAGTTAACAAGGGCAGGGACTTTTAACGCCACTGCAGAAAAGAAGAAGGTACGAAGAAGAAGTCCTTAGGTGCCATGTTGGGGTTTTTCTCTGGGGTATGGCTGCCATTTATACTTTTCCTAACATTCCTCCCTTTTTGTTTTCTTAGAAAGTGGGGCATTGTTTGTCATTTCTGGCTGCTGCCTGCTGTGTGGGGGTGCTGTGGGGCCTAGAAAGGGAAGTGGGCAAATGCTCGGGGGCCAGGTCTGGGGATATCATGGCAGCCAGAAATAAAAGCCAGTGGTATAGATAGCTACTTCAGTAGGGGTAAAGTCTATGAAAGTTCCCTGATGCCACAAGTTGTCGATGGCATGAAACCAGTCCTGGATGGAGGAGATTGTTGGTATCAGCTACTGGTCCTGTAACAGAGACTCTAGGAAATACTGGAAGCGTTGCCTGGTCATGGCGTCACCAGCACTTGAAGAAGATCAGAGCGAATAAAAACAGAATGAAGATAAAAATTAAAGCAAAGGTCAATTTTTGGCAGAAGTTCCATGTTGGGGGACTGACATAGAAGAGGCCAAGGGCCATGAGGAAGCTTAGAAGGTCATAAAGACTCATGAATCCAGGATGGCAGCTTGAGAGGTTCTCCAAGCTCGTTGCCTCCCGCTGTCTGATGTACGTTGCATTCCATCGTGCCTGGTAGTGAGCTTCATCACTGAGTGAACTGTTCTCTTGGAGATGTTAGGGGTTCATCGGTCATCAGAGGATGGTAGTGCCTAAGCAAAAGCTGGTTGAAATTTTGATTAGAAATTTTTTGCAGTTGGGTTTGAAGGAACTTCATTATGCATGGCAAGAGAGCAAAAAAAGGGAGCATCCCAATAAGGGGCCCCAAGATAGGTAGTAAGTACATGGCAAGATAGGATTGGAAGAACCCTGTTATGGGATTGGAGGAGCTAGGTTTGAGCAATTTGGTCAATAATTTCTGCAATTTAACAACATTTTTTTCTATCAGCCCAGATTCATTAACATAAGAGCAACATTCCTCTCTGAGGAATAGGCATGTACCCACTTTTTCTGCAGTGAGAAGATCAATTGCCCTTTGGTTCTGTAATGCCACTTGTGCCAATGAAGTAACCTGGCACTGCAAGGAGCCCAGAGACTCAGCAGTGGTATCGAGTGCTTCCTGCAGTTTTTGTTGCAGGTCTTTGAATGCCCATAGAGCATGACCTATAGCTCCACCAGAGAATCCGAGACCCGCCACTGAGGTTGTTAAAGTGAGGCCTACCAGAACCGGCAGAAAGACTGCCCTACGGGTTCAGGAAGGTAGGGCCAACTGTCGGAATTCGGTGGGAGTATACAAAGACAGCTGAGGAACTACAGTAACCAAGAAACAGGTGCCAGAGACATTGATCGTTGAGGTACTTAAAGACCCATTACACCAGAGGAAATGTCCAGGTTGCATAAATGCAGGGCTCGATTGGGTGCTTAAGCTCAAGGAACAAATGGGTAAAGGATTCATTATTGGCAGGTGGAAACAGATGAAAGCAAATAAAGTATTGGTGAAATAACTTTCCCACAGTGGGATACGTGTCACATGTAGGGGTTGTCCTTTCTTAGAGAAATTGTAGGTTTTTGCTGAAATATTTCCTGCCGCTAATGGGACTAAGTGAAGCACAGAGAAAGCACTGAGAAGGAGGCACAAAAAGAGGGGTGGAGTTTAATAATCGAAGAGATTGGTGTAACAAATTGAGCCATGTGTCAGGGGGACCTGAGGGGGTTGAAGGGTCTGAATCCTTTGTGGATGAGCTATGGATAAGATCTAAAAGTTTTGATTCTGACTCCTTAATGTGCTCAACTACCTGGATGGTTGCCTTAGGTGGCATAATCAGGGTGCGGCCAACTGTCATCCACCCTGTGGGTCTGGCTGAGGTTGTCCGAGCATAGACAGCAAACTCAACATAGTCCCAACGTTTGGCCTTGGGGTCAGGTATATCTAAAGTATACCATCCATTGTTATCAGATAAAGAGACTTTATCCCACTTTAGGTAACTAGAAGTCCACACTTTAGGGTAACAAAGTGAGTGGTAAGAATAGCTACCATGTTCATCATGGAACCTGCATGACCAATAGGGGCACCCATTATATATCTCAGGCCACCAATGACAATAGTCTTTTGTTTGATCAAAAAGGAAGCAAATGAAAAGCCAGTTCCAGCTACCAGGGACGAAGGTCCTTGAAGGTGACAATTTTAGGGAAATAGAGGTGCAGTTGTGGATGAAGCAAGTAGTTGCATCCACTGCACGGACCTTCTACATGCCATGTTCTGAGTATCGTTCCTGAAGAGTGAATAAATACATGGTAGGAGAGGAGGGTAAAGACCAGTCCCGATAGAGCACAGAAAATAAGCAGAGCACAAAAAACAAGCAGTTACAGAAGATTAGGGTGTTGAGAGAGCCCATTGTGACTTTTTTAAGAGGAATTGGGCTGCATGGAACACCGTGTGAGCCGCAACTTAAATGGGTGAGATGAGTGTGGAGAGCAGGAGTTAATGGGAGGTTCAGGAGGTGATTCTTGGAGTTCCTCTGGGTTGGTCCTGTCGTCAGCAGGTGGGGCCTCCTGGTGATATGGCTTCAACCTAGAAATGTGAATCCAGGGAGTTAGATGGTTGTCTGGTAAGGAGAGTTTGGCGGCAGTGGGGGTACAGAGAATGACAGGATAGGGGCCTTCCCATTTTGGGGCAAGAGTCCCTTTCTCCTCTGGGGTATTATAATATACTAGACTCCCAGGTGTTAAGGGAGGAGTGTTTGGAGAGGACACTGGGTCCGGATGAAGCCAGTCCTGATATTTCCAGAGTTCCGAGCGGAGATGATACAAAAGAGGCAAAGACAAATCTCGGGTGAGAGGTCCTTGTGAAATGACCAACCCAGGGGGTATAAGAGGTCTTCCATATATTATCTCAAAGGGAGACAGTAAAGATGGTTTTTAGGGAGAGCTCTGATTCGAAGCAAATCCAAGGGAAGGAGTTTGACCCAGTCTAAGTTTAATTCCATTGTCATTTTGGTAAGGACTTCCTTTAGAGTACAATTTACCCTTTCCACTTTCCCTGAAGCTTGTGGATAATATGGACAGTGGAAATGCCACTTGAAGGAGAGGGCTTGAGAGACCTTTTGTGTGATTCTAGAAATAAACTCAGGGCCATTGTCATATTGTAGAGAAGTGGGCATACCAAACCTGGGGATGATGTCTGTCAGTAAGATTAAAGCTACAGTGGAAGCCGTTTTATTGGAAGTGGGAAATGCCTCAATCCAACCAGAGAAAGTGTCCACAAAGACAAGGAGGTATTTAGTGCGCCATACTGTGAGCATGTTGGTGAAGTCTACCTGCCAGTCAGCAGTGGAAATGTGTCCCCGGGCTTGGTGGGAAGGAAAAAGTTTGGGCCTTAAAGGAGTATAAGTGTTGGTCCACTGACAGATCTGACAATTAGAGGCTATATTCTGTAGCATGGCTTTGTCAGAGAGGGTGAGCGAGAAGAAGCTCTGTAAAAAGAGGGTCAAAGACTGAGAATTGGAAAGGAATAGAGTATGAAGGAACTTGAAGAGATCCTTGTTCTTACTGGAAAAAGTAGGGGCTTCAGATGAGCTGTCTAAAGTGGCCATTATATGTCCCCCAGGGGGTCCATCATTGGAAGTGGTAGCAGCCATTTGTTCCGCCTGGTCAGCTTTGGCATTGCCCTCAGTGATAAGAGAGACGTCCTTCTAATTAGACCTACAATGGACAACTCCCACCTGGGTGGGTAAGTGGGAGGCCTTTATCAGATTGGTTATAAGAGCCGAATTAGTGATCACATTACCTTTGGTGGTAAGTAGGCCTCGCTCCTTTCATATTGCAGCATGGGATAAGATATGGAAGACATATTTTGAATCAGTATAAAGGGTTAGGGATTTTCCTTGTGCTAGAAGGCAGGCACGAGTGGCTACTATAAGTTCAGACTGCTGGTTGGTAGTTCCTGAAGGCAGAGCTTTGGCCTCTATAATCTCAGTGGCTGAAACTACAGTGTATCCAAAGTAATGAGTGCAATTCTGCCTAAAGGAACTGCCATCAGTAAACCAGATAAGGTCAGGCTTGGCTAGTAGTCTCTCAGAAATGGAAGAATGACAGGGGAGGAAATCATCTAAGGTTTCCAACCAATTATGAGTTGGTGTGTTAGACGTGGGAGTCATTGAGAGCAGTGAGGCAGGGTTCTGTGCAGAGCAGGGGAGGAAAGTAATGTTAGGGTTTTCCAGAAAGGAAGTGAGGAGTGACAGAACTCTGGATGGAGGAAGGGTTTGAAAGCCCTTATAAGCTAAAAGATCCTTCAAGTGATGTGGGGAGTGGATAGTTAAAGGGGCCCCAAAAGTAAGCTTAGAGGCTTCTTTGTGTAAAATTTGTCCAGCAGCCAGAGCTCTTAAGCAAGGGGCCCACTCACGGATGGTAGGGTCAATTTGCTTGGACAAATATGCCACAGGTGCAAATGTAGGCCCATAGTTTTGACCTAAGACCCCAAGTTCTTGCCTCCCTTTTTCATGGACATATACATGAAATGGTCTTGAAAGATCAGGAAGGTGAAGGGCAAGTGCCTTTAAGACAAGTTGCTGAAGCCTGCGCAAGTGGTAGTTTGGGGAGGAGGCAAGAGATTCACTAGGGGGTCCCTTTGCTAGTTCATACAGGATTTGTATAGAAGAGAATAATTTGGGATCCAGGCCCTAAAATAACCTGCTAGTCCTAGGAATAATAGTATTTTGGCTTTTGTATGGGGCACTGGAAGATCAGAGAGGAGTTGCCTCCTATCCAGTGTTATTTCCTTTTTTCTGGGTGTAAGGCAAAAACCAAGAAAGGTGACAGAAGACTGGGAAACCTGGGCCTTGTGGGGAGACTTCCTATTTCCCTTGTCTGCTAGGAAATTAAGAAGCTGTGCAGTGTGGGATTGAGAGTGTTCCCAGAGGGACTACATAGAAGAAGGTCATCGACATATTGAAGGAGAGTAGAGTCAGGACAGGTCGGGTGAAAGGATGTGAGGTCCTGGGCAAGAACTTGGCCAAAGAGATGGGTGCTATCCCTGAATCCCTGTGGGAGGACAGTCCAGGTAAGCTGATGAGAATGGCGGGTGTGAGAGTCAGTGCAAGTAAAAGCAAAGATATCCTGAGATTCTGAGAACAAGGGAATAGAAAAGAATGCATGTTTCAAATTTAGAACCAAGAAGTGGGTAGTAGTGGCAGGGATCTGAGAGAGGAGGGTGTAAGGGTTGGACACTAGCGGGTGGATGGGGACCACAGAGGAGTAGACAAGGGGAAGGTCTAGAACCAGCCTGTAGGACACGTTAGGTTTCTTAACTGCCAGAATGGGGGTGTTGAAAAGAGAGTGTGTAGGCCTAAGATACCCCTTTAATTATAAATCCTGGATGATGGCTTCTAATCCGAGGAAGGCTGTGGTTGTGAGTGGATATCATGGTTGACTAATATATCTTGAAGGCTCCAGTAAGACAATATGAATAGGAATGCATTTAGCCATAAAGGGTGTAGTTGTGTCCCAAAACTCAGTGTTAACTGGTTTAGATAGTCGTGGGAGAGTGCATGGAGGAGGTGTATCTGCCCCTAGGAACATCATGAGGAAATGAGAGGTAGGAGAGGTGTGGGGTGATATGTGAATGGTGACTTTTAATAGTGAGAGTATGTCCCTTTCCAGAAGGGGAATGGGGCAATGGCTCATAACGAGAAAGGAGTGAGTGAAGGACAAAAGGGATTTTGAGGGAAAATATGTTTACCTCCTACCACGACAATAGGAGTTTTTGAGGGTGTGGTAGAACCCCAATACTCCCTCAAGACCGAAAAAGTGGCACCAGTATCCAAAAGGAAGGTAATGAAGCGTCCATCCACCAGGAAGGTGACCCTAGGTTCTTGATTCTTGATGGTAATAATCTGGAGGGAAGGCCCAGGGCTCCATCATTCCTCCTCTGCCAAGCCCAGGAGAGGCTGGGGTTGCCGGGTGGCTGACCAACCTCCCTTCCGGGTTGTTGGGCAGTCTTCCCCCCAGTGTCTCCTTTGATGGCATGTTGGGCAGGGGTTGTAGGGTGTTCTCGGCGAAGGACAATCCTTACCACATTTGAAGCAAGCTCCAGGGGGTGTCACATTGGGACGGCGTGGTGATGGCCTTCTCTGAATGACCTGGGCCAACATTTGGAATTTGGCATTTTCAGCTCTCTTCCTACGACATTCACTTTCATCCTCTCTACCATGAAAAACCTTTAAAGAGACAGCGAGAATTTCGGTCTGAGGAGTAGCAGGGCCCTGTTCAAGCTTTTTAAGCTTGGCTTTAATGTCAGAGTATTTTTGGGCCAGAACATATGTCATTAAGAGATGACGGCCATCAGGGGTTTCTGGGTCGAGTTATGTGCAGTGTTGAAGGGCCTTGGTTAGTCTATCCAGGAATTCTGAAGGTGTTTCCTCCTTCCTTTGAATGACCTCCTGCACCTTTTTAAAGTTAACAGCATTGTGGGTCGCCTTTTTCAGGCCCGCCAATAGGCAGGATGTAAAAAGGTCATGAGTCTGTAAGCCTTCATGGGTGTTGTAATCCCATAGGGTTCCTGCTCTGGGACAGCATGAGAGCCCGTGGGGTGGTCAGGAATGGTCCTATGATTTTCATCAGCATGGGCTTGGGCTAGCTCCCAGACCCATTGCCTTTCCTCGGGGAGAAGTGTATTGGCCAAGAGCATGTATATGGCATGATGAGTGAGGCTATATGCTTGCAGGACCCATTGAAACTCCCGAATGTAAGTGGTGGGTTTAGTGGTGATTGAGCCTAACTTGCTCTCTAGCTGAGTAATGTCTGACCTGGAGAAGGGCACGTGGACTCTGATGACACCCTCGGGACCAGCTACCTCACAAAGGGGTGCGATTGTCTTAGGGGTGGGAAGGAGTCCTTTAGACCTGGTAAAAGGAGGACTGAGAGAGGCAGGCGGAGGACAGGAAGGAGAGGGAGGGGAAGGGAGTGTCTCTTTGGAAGAGGAGGAAGTGGAGCAGGCAGAAGAGGACGGAGGGGAGGGGGATAAAATGGAAGGCTGAGGATCCATGGAATCAGGCAGAGGATGAGGAGGGTATTGCAGAAGAGAAGGGGCAGATGGGGCTGGGGAGAAGGTGGGGGTTCATCTGCTGGGTTGAATGAGGAAGAATCTGTGAAGTCAGAAGTAGAAGTAGGGAAAGAGAGGGGATTGCAAGCAAGGAGGACCTGACGGGGAGGGCAGGAGGAGCAGAGACAAGGTGCTGTGTGGGAAGGCTAATACCTTCAATGCAGGGAATCTCCCTCCACTTTTCCAGACGCTGGCAGTAGTTAAAAAGGTCCCAGGGGAGGTTTGGATCTAAGGAGCCTTCTGGAGGCCAATGATTGCCATTATCCAGTGGATATGGAGGCCAATCTTGGGTACAGAATTTAATTAAAAGTTTGGGCTTGATATCTGGTGTGAGGGAGAGTGTGGCCAGATTTTTTATTAAACATTTGAGAGGTGAGGCTTCAGGTACAGATGAAGAGGTGCCCATTGTCACAGGGAGAGATGGAAGAGAGAGAGAGAGAGAGAGAGAGAGAGAGAGAGAGAGAGAGAGAGAGAGAGAGAATAAGAGTAAGCGAGAGAGACAAAGAGAAAACCCGAGCTGGAACGGCTTCCAGGAAATTCAGGGCGAATGGGGGTCACGTGGGTGTCCCCAAAATGACCAGCTGTCTCGAGGAAATACAGAGGGTACTACCTGGTCGTCACCAGTGAAGTGCGATCTGGAAGACCCAATGGGTTTGGAGCCATGGGCAACCTGACGTCAGGAAAGTTTTCGAACGCAGCTGAAGAAGTCAGTAATGAAAACAGAACTCCAGCTCCAGCAGAATGCAGTTCTAGGACGGGAGTTCAGTTTTCCCTGAGCAGAGAGGCAGCTTCAGCCAGACACAGCAGCCCTGCAGGAAACAGCAAATCTAGCCAGCAGCAGCAGTGGCAGCAAAGGAGGAAAAACCACAGAGCCTCTAGTGTAAACTCAGAACCCTCATGCCCCAAAGGGAAACGGATCACTAGAGGGTCCACTGTGACCAGTAAAGGTCTTGATGGGAGGAATTCCCTCTCCCCTACCGGGCGTCTAGAGTGTGCTGGACGATCAGGGTCACAAAACTAGCGGTAGCCCGAAGGAAGTTGGCGAGCCGGGGTCAGGGGAAGCTTACATACATCAGATCAGTGGTGAGTGCAGGAAGCTGGCGTCTGAAAAGAGCGGACCAGGACAGAGTGTCTGGGCGGAACGGGGGACGGGGCTCTTGTTGGAAAGAGCTCACCCGTATCCTCAAACGGGGCACCAAAATGAAAGAACTCCCCACTCAAAGGCACTTTGCCGGGAGAATTCCAATTTTATTGCAAAAAGCTGTGTGCTTATATAGAACTAAGGAGGAGATGAAAGGACTTAGATAAATGGCAGGCAACCCGTTTATTGGCAAGTTCTTTCAGATATCAGCTCCGGAGCCCAGGAGTTAGTTCTCATTGGGGCTAAGGTTCCCCGCCAGCGAGATTTGAAATTGGCACCAGTGGGAGAGTTCACCCGGCGGGAACTTTTTGCGCCACTTCAGAAAAGAAGAAGGTAGGAAGAAGAAGTCCTTAGGCGCCATGTTGGGGTTTTTCTCTGGGGTATGGCTGCCGTTTATACTTTTTCCAACAATGAGTATACCAGACAGTGCCTTGATTGACTGGTTTTCATTAAAATGGTGTTTAACAGAGATGCCAGAAAGTTGGATCCTGCTGAGTAGTGGGCCTAGAGCAATGGTGGGCAGGTGTGTGATAAAAAATCTGTGGTGGGGCCATGTGGATCTGCCATTGGCTTCCAAATGGCTTGTCACTGACATGGTCAAACCAGCAGACCCTTATATGTAAAGGCATCTTGTTATATGGAGAGGTTTCAGGACGCTGTTCAAAATCAGGTTGCTATAGTCAAGGGGGCAAGCTATGTGGAATAGAAGCCTGGTTCTTGTATTCTCCAGCAGACCCTGACTCACCACACGTGACAGAACTCCCTCCCGTACTGTGTTCCATTTAAACTCCTTGTATTTTGTGAAGCAAGTACCAAACTTCCAGTGCAGCAGCAAAAAACACCACGAAAATAGAGGATGATCATATGGCTTCACAGTCTACATGGGGAGACATTTAGCCCCCAGGGGCCACAGTTTACCTACAAAGGGAGAATTCAGCAATGCTGCCTCATGTTCATTGGGAAAAAAAGAAACAATGTCCACCAGGTCACATAGATGCAGACCCAGCTTTTATGGTCTCACTAGAAAGGAAGCTAAAGCTCCTGACAACAACATATATTTCAAGTGCCCAACCTCACAGAGAGTTTCCCAAGAAGTCTCTAGGCCAGCAGAATTCCATTTTTGTGGAGTGTTTACCCTGTTCCTTACTTTTGAAAACTCCTCTACCACTTCCAAGATTGTGAACTCCTGATTGTTTTCCATTCCAGATATGTATTCACGGAATTTCTAACTCTTTTCCTCTAACTGTTTCTTACTTGGGGCGAAGGTATTGTCAAGACATTGTTCTGGATAAGAGTGGGAAGATTTTTGTGTAGCACATATTTACATACACATTGGATACATTTTGCAATTTTTTATTCGAAATACTGAAACTCTGACACTAACCCATACCCTACTAGACTCTGACTACTAATCCTAATATGATGGAGAAAAATAACCCAAACAGAATAGAAATACAAGCAGTTCAGAGGAGGCATGGTGAATAGTTGGTCTTGCCTTTTCCATGATATAGGGTAGGAGTTATAAATCTTGTCAATTTTTTTCTTGAAATTGTTCTCCATGTGTTTTTAAAGTTAACACACATGTGAATTCCTGTCTCCCATTTTCTGTAGCCAATTCAGCACATGTATTTTTATATGCACATACAAAATCCTACCTGGAATACATGTACATTTTTGTGAGGTGGCTAACTTGGCAGATACAAAGTATGAGAAGAAATCACTCCTCCTAAATGCTTTTGGAACTGAAAATTCAAACTATGAGTGAGCTTTTTAGTTGAGCAACATTATACATAAATCCATGTTCAGTAAAATTAATATTTTTGGATCTGTGGATGATATATATTTCATGATGAATTTTGATTGGCATATATTTTCTACTTTCCAATGTATTTGTGTGTGTGTGTGTGTATATATATATATATATATATATATATATATATATATATATACACTCTAGATTTTTCAAAATATGAAATACATGTGTCTTATTATACACTCCCTAAATTCACTAATGTTCATGTATGTGGTTTTATAATCAACTTTTCATAAGATTATTTTCAGAAACATTCATCCACCTGAAATACATATTTGTTTTCTAGTACTGAAAACTTACTTCAGTGAATGGTGCAAACAAATCCTTATATTTCTACAGTAACTGACCCACTTTAACATCAATGCTACTAGATTCCTATGGGACATGATGTGTATTTTGATGTTCAATTTTATTCAACACTGGTACATTTCTATTTCTTCAGTTTTTGTACATCATAAAATGTACATTTCATCCACAAGTTCACAAATTTAAAGACATTTGTAACACATTCAATCACTTCCTGCTTCAGAACACATATATTCCTACTTGTTTTTGACTGCTCATTTCATGAGACTTCTTTCCAAATACATTATTTTCGATTTCCATAATCAATTTTGAAGCAAAACTCACACAGAATTTATGATAAACTACAACCCTAATATTACCATTAGATGTATAACTGGTTGGAATGAATGTATGTATATCAATATAAGATTTGCTATGTATTTTGAGATATAAATTTATTCCAATTTGTAAAGTTGGAACAAGTTATATTATTTATTCACAGTATGGTCTATTCAATCATTCTCTCTATATTCATACACACATGGTACACCTATTTGTGCCCCCAATACTAATTTATACCTCTTCAAAATATTGCTCCCAGAAATGGTGCAAGAAATACTCATGTCACCTGATCTACATATACATTTTATCACAGTAATATTCTGGCAAGAAAATGCAACGTCACACTTACGATTGTACCAAAGCCTAAATGGAATATGAGTATGGATTATAAAAATCACCCGTGTCCAGGTTGGCTAATGCTCTCAAATGTCAATCCTATTGGTGACTACATATGTGTTTCTTCCTAAGATTATATATTCAACTTCAAGCCTGCTGAAAATGTCTAATCCAATCAATCACTTTATCATTTGCCTGATTTCCTATGTCTCTATTGATATCTGCTTTCCTACATATTTTCCCCAATTCATCATTGTGACCAACTCTTCACATGTGCTGACATTTACATTTTCTCTCTACCTGAAACCCTATTGCTAAAGAACTTTTTTTTCAAATCCTATACTCACTCTTTTTTTCTAATTCTACCAACTATCTTCCTAATCCTACCAACTATCCTTTTTAGACTGGATGTTCTCTTCGACATTCAATCATCCAAGTACAAGGTCCTATACCATTGTGTATAGATTTATCTGAGACACATGTGCAGAACATAATTCAAAGCTAAGTATCCCAATCAAGGATCCAATGCCCTTCTGGGCTTCAAATCTTACCTAGATTTCTGTTTTCATACATATATTTCACCTCTATATATACTTACAAATATCGCAGGTTCCCAATACCATTATTTATCCAGCAGAATGATTCCTAACCCAAATCAAACATGTTATTAACCCTAACCATACTCTTTGCCCTCCATCTAACTTTACAGAAGAGCAGGGACAGAGTTGGTCTTACAATACAGGAACATAAGAGACCTTCCACCTGCTGAGAACCTCAAAGGTCCATGCAGAAATGAACCCAAGGGAAGATAGAGGAAGCTATGAAGGACCTGAGAGAGCAAAAGTCATCTTCCACGACAAACAACCTGGTCAGGATGAATGGGTGTGTCTGAAGCAATCTCTCTCTTCTTAATGTAGAGAAGATGGACCAAACCAGGCCTGTGTGGAGAGCTGCTTCCGGGTGCTATGTTTGATATACCATTCTAACTTGTGAAAGTGTCACAGGAAGTAGGGGCAGCCTCCATCTATTGGGACACTTGGAAGCAAATGTTAGGAAAAAGTGATTGCCTAGGCAGTGACCTCATTCAGTTCCAGAAGGAAGTGACCTACATCACTTTCTTGGTGATGAAACTCTCTGAACTTGGGATCCAAAAAGCCAGGCACCCAGAGGCAGTCCCAGTCCCAGTCCCAGTGGTCTCACATGATTGGATTTACCAAGGACAGAGTCAGTCTTTCTTGGTAACTACTGATGTGAAGATGGCCAAATGCCAAGAGAGCTCTGAAGAGGGGCCTTTCCTGAGAAAGCAGGTAGTGGCTCACCACTGGCACCTGACAACTTCACATTGTTGGCAAGGAGACCAGATCTGAGATAGGATAGCCCATTTTGGGGGAACATAGTATGGCCCATCAGTCAGAGGACACTCCGGATAGTTACAGACCTACTTGGGGGAAGGCGGTGACTTTGTGGGTGTGCGTGTGAGTCTGTGGTTTTTTCTCATGATCTGGGAATAGGTAGGAAAGTCGCTTTGTTTGGTTTGGATTGGATCGTTTCTAGTAAGTCTTTTGATAAGGCGAGTGTTTTTATGTCTGTTTATCCCACTGTGTCTGTGGTTGTAGATATTAGAAAAAAGAATGCATCAATGGATGTTTCCTGTCTTGTAGAAAGCTTCACTGCATTCATCCTGCCCAATTTATATATGCACTGTGGCTTGCCTTATAGATGGGCAACAACTACTATCTTCCTAAGTTCCTGTTTTCTTCTTGAATTCGGGCCACTCTCCTGAATAGGCTCATGGTTTGGTGTCCACAATATGTACCACCTCCAGGCTCTGTGACATGGCCACGTACTGGATAGCTGAAGGGAATGGGATCATCTCAGAAAACTCAGATATCATTCGAGAAACCCTGCTTTGGGCCATTTGCTTACCTATTGTTCTGTTGCCCTGAATGTCAGAAACGTCTTTGTCTCAGTCCACCCCTTTGTGAAGCCTGAAAAAATGGTTTTCAATGGAAATTAATGGGCATCACCTGTAGCTCTTTGCTTAATTGCTTTGGAAAGGGATGTGTCTGCATCAGACTCGTGGCAATGTGTGAGGCTGTTGCATAGATTCTCAGAACCTGATGGATCTAAAGAAAGATTACATGTGTGCTTCCAAAACCAAAATGGCCAAAAAAGCAGTCATTGTGGACGAAGTCTCTCGCCTTCCTCTGTAAGGTTCCTGACCTCCATCAATTGAAAATAAGGATCCTTTGTGTCAAATGAGTTCTTCAAACCCTGCAGAAGATAGCCCATAGGTGCTTGGGTTTTCTCATGATTCCAATTCACATAAAGAATATACACCCGAGAGTCAGGAGGCCTCAAATTCGGGAAGCAGAGCAGTATTTATGGCAGGCCTATTTGATCACTCCTGGTTCTCAGGAAGGGTGTCCAGGCAACCCTGACTTTAGGCAAATGAGGGGCAAGGGAGGTTATTTTGTACACTGTCTTGGACTGATCCCCTCATGGAATCCTCGAACCACAGGTTATGATGAGTGTCTATATGGAAGAAGATGAGGGCCTTGTGGGAGTGCTTTGGTTTTAATTGTGGTCATTTGTGTGGCGGTTGGAAGTGATGACTGGGTCTACCTGGGCTTGAACTCTGGTGTGATTCCCCTTAAAATCTGAGTTCTGGAACTGATCTCAGAGAAATATTGCCATGAACTGTGTTCAGATTTTAGGAGGCCACGCATGGGATTCGCCCTTGGAAACTGAGATCAAGGACAGGGTGGCTTTCCACAGAGCCTTGGAATCTCAGCTAGGATATCACATGATTTTAATCTGAAAGATTTGGCAGCCATAGTTGAGAATCAGAACACCCTTGGACGTCACATTGAAGACCTCAATGGGCCTGGCTTCATGCGACCTTTTGAAGACTCTATGGGAAGACATGCCTGTGAGAGTTCTCCAGAGCTTTCATTGAAATGAGCTTCCTCACCATTTAATGGTTCCTGAATGAACTGAAACCCACAGTGTCTCCAACTTCATCCATGAAAAATGGCTAGATAAATACAATGAAATTTTTGAAATTCCAATAATCAGGTGGCACTAGAGAACCTTTGGATGTCTTGTTGCTGATCATTAGTGTACAAGAGAATGCCATGATTGACCGAGTTTCATGAAAATGGTGTAGAACAAAGATGCCAGTAAGTTGGAGCCTGCTGAGTAGTGGGCCTATTGCAGTGGTGGGCAGGTGTGTGATAATACATCTGTGGTGTGGCCATGAGGATTTGCCATTGCCTTCCAAATGGCTTGTGACTGACATTGTGCATCCAGCAGAACCTTCTATGTAAAGGCATCTTGTTACATGGAGAGGTTCCAGGGCAAAGTTCAGAGTCAGATTTCTATGTACAAGGGGGCAAGCTCTGTGAGATATAACCTGGTTGTTGCATTCTCCTGCAGACCCTGACCCACCACAAGTGACAGAACTCCCTCCAAAACTGGGTCCCAGTTGAACTCTTTGTATTTCATGAAGCAAATACCAAACTCCCAGTGCAGCAGCACGAAACACCACGAAAAGTGGAGGATGAAAAAATGGCTTCACAGTCCACACGGGGAGACACTTAGCACCCAGTGGCCACAGTTTACCTACAAAGAGAAAATTCAGCACTGCTGCCTTATGTTCATTAGAATACAAGAAACCATGTCCTCCAGGTCACATAGATTCAAACCCATCTTTGATGGTCTCACTAGAAAGGAAGCTAAAGCTCCTTACAACAACATATATTTCAAGTGCCCAACCTCAGAGGAAGTTCCTCAAGAAGTCTTTAGGCCGTCAGAGCTCCATGTTTTTGGAGTATTAATTGTTAGACCACGACACAAGAAAAGACCACTGACTCTAATTAAAATCATATTAAATTAATCTTATTATTTCTACCTTTCATGTTGCCTCCCCTCCCAAAACAGCCGGAACAAGACAGCAACCCCAGCTTTCCTACAGCCCAGCTTTATAGCCCAGAAAGTTACACAAAAGGGGTGTTACAGATAACAGAACTCTGACAAGCATCACACTAATGGTAGTTTAGGTTTTTTTTGCTGTCCCTACATCAGAATTCAGAGGACCATTAGAGCCTCAGAGAGGGATGTTGTCTGGCCAGAGAAGGCAAATATTTATGATGTGTCACTAAAGTTTCAGAGAGGGCTGCTATCTGGTCAGAGAGCCGGGCATGCGTGAGTTCAAGGCACGGGCAGGCATTTCAAGCAGGTTCAGAATTTGCAGTAATTTATGGTAAAGCCAAAATTACCTTTTCATGGCTTTGTGGCAAGATGGCTCTCAATTTTAATAAAAGATCAGGTTGGGTCTATCATTTCCCCCTTTTCTCTGTGTCCCTTTCAAATCTTTAATAGATTAGGGGAAGAGCACTGAGGAAATTTTAATCCCTCAGGTAAGATTCTCCAAATTTTTAGAACTTACCCAAAACCGATCTCCCTGATTTTACCAGACTTAATTAATTACTTATATTGATAGTCTACTTATCTTTCTCTCCATTGTTGTAAGAAGAGTGGCGTCAATCATTATTTCTTCTTCTGACCTGAGACAGGGTGAAGTGAGTGGGCATGGCGTGAGGGACATGAGTTGCCTTTTATAAGTCAGTTGGGGGACATGAGTTGCCTTTTAGAAGTCATTTCGGATTGAAGTCTGGTTGGGGAAGAACAGGTTGTAAAGTCATCTGGGGATGGGTTCTTCTATGAGAGAAACAAAAACCATGAGTACTGAATAAATGTTGCAGCAGCCAGAACATGTTAGTGTATAGAAGTTCCCTCACCAGTCTTTAATATCCCCAGTTATCAGGACTATCAAATTAATATTTAACTTTTAGTGTTACAGTTGTCCTTCCCCATAAGATACAGTTTAACAATGTAATGTCATCTGATCTTGTAAAATCCTTTTTCTAGTATGACCTCTGCCTCTAATAGAGAAACCTTTAATTCTGTTACTCAGGGCTGGATAATCGTACTAGCAAACACCAAGCCTACCTGTGTTGGTTAGGAATATCTGCAGGCCTTAAATTAAAAATTTCTGCCTCTGGCAGCTCTTCTTGATAGTCTCTTTTTATAAGTATCAGGCATTCCTGTCTGAGAATCCTTCTTTGTAGCCTCCAGTCTTACTTATTTTGGGAGGCTAAAATAAAGTGCATACCTTAAAATATTATTATTATTATTATTATTATTATTATTATTATTATTATTATTATTTAAAATGCCCAGGAATGGCTGAATTTTCGTCTTAACTGTCTTTCCAAAGTGTTTAAGATGAAGCAGTCAAACGGACTTTTGTTTCTATCTATTGTTAACAGTCAGCTGAGCTTTATGGGAGTCAATTCTGGAAAAATGAGAGCACATTTTCAATTCTGCTAGTGCCATTTGCGCTAGGTGGGTCCAGGTCTTGCTTGACCATTTATCTTCCCTCAGAAGCATCAGGGATATCTCCTTTCTCTGATGACTCTCCTCTTCATAACAAATGCACTGATTGGCTTTCTGTTCTCCAGTGGTCTCATTAATCTCCCTGATCAGGAGGTTATGTGGCTCAGAGTTGCAAAGCTCTTTAGAGAAGTCCCCTGTTCCCTGGATTCAGATTGACTCAGAGGGTAAGAGCCAAATATTGGTTTTCTTGGCCCTTTTCATTTAACTTTAATTTTAAATCCTAATCTTAAACATCCAGCAAATTAATTTTAACAGCCTTATATTAAGAGTACTGGACTTTAATGTCTATAACTTTATAATTATCTTTTTATTAATTGGGATCTGTATTATTCTGTCTGTATTGTAGGTGATGACTTATTATCTTGAATAAACCCATGTTGTGTTCTTAAAGCAACACATTTGTAAAACACTAAGAGGGAATCTTTAGAGAACTTATAAGAAAATTTCAACTAAAATTAACAAAAGTAAAAATACTTAGTTCGTGTAATAGCTACCCTAAATTTTTTGGCTGAGTATTACATTATATCCCCTGTTTGAGATCCTAGGAATCTTGACATTTTTTATGTTTTTAACATAACATTAAAGAAATATTATCTGACGTACTTGTTTCATAGTCATTCTCACATATAGTAAGATGGGACACACAGCCTTATCTCAGGTAAGGCAGGGCTCTTTATAAATCTTAAGCATTTTAGTTCTAAAGCTGATCTTTATTTTTTTTTTTTTTGTTTGGGGGTCTGGGAAGATCTACTCCTTAAGAAACTAATAGTTCATACTCAGGATTGGTTTTTGGTAGGAAAAATTATGATAAACATGGATTATTAGAATTACTTTATAATTTGGAAGGGTTTCTAGAAAACAGTATACCAGATCTGTAAGTTTCTATGTGAGGAGCCTCTAGGTCATTGTGGTGTTTGTGAACTTCCATTTTAGTGTACTGTGGCCAAGGTCAAAATGTACAGACAGTGAAGGTGTAACCCATCAACTTCATCTTCAGACACTTGCAAAATAGTTCCCAATTTCAGGTTTGGCTCTATGAGCAAGTGAATGTGCAGGTTGAGGGCTCAATCATTGGTATTAAGAAGTATATGAACCTCTCATCAGATGATGCAGAAGAAATTGATTTAAAACAAAGTAAAGAACAGAACTGGGTCACTGTGTACCAAAAGGAGATAATATTACTCTGCTACCAAGTGTCTCTAACTAGAAATGATCAATGAAGTCATGAATTATTGAGAAGGCAGTTTTGTTTTTTTAGGTGTTTTTGTTTAGGAGTATAATCCTAAAGTATTTGTTTATATTGCTTTGATTACCCTTTTGTTATTACCAGATGACAATAATGGTATGGGGTTGTTTTTATTAAAAAGTAAAAATTAAAAGCAACATTGACAAAGTTTACATAAATTGTTTGTGGTCTCATGAACATTAGCTAACACCATATGATATCACATTTAAAACATGAATTAAAGAAAGCCTGAAAGTTTTCAACTTTTACATAGATTAGGCTCTCATTAACTTAAAAATACATTTAAATTGTTCCACAATGTAAAAAGTAACATAAAACTTTACATATCTTATTGATAACAGGTAAATAAATCTCTAATATATTTTTTTACCATACAACTTCAGAACACGAGCTTGATATAATGCTCTTTTAAATTTTCTACCTTACAGACTTGCATACCTGTAAGATATGAAAACATTAATAGCATCACAATTACATTGATGTTTCTACATTAACCAAGTTTAGCTTTTAAAGAAATGGCAGTACAATGCTCTAAAATAACAGTTCTGATTTAATAAGTTTTTTAATTTTTATGGTTCCTTGCTCTAGAAAAAATAAAACTTAATAAACACAATGTTATGGGTAAACTTATGTTTCAAAAAATTTTTGTCTCATTAACACATGACTGATTTTTAAAACCTTATATAGAGTTTAGTAAAAACTTATACAGACCTTAGTAAATGAATCAGATTTCTAACAAAAGTACTCACGAATGAGTAATCCCATATCAAATTTACTTTACTTATTTATCAAAATATTAGAGAAATGTATTGAACAGTGTAAACCATTTTTATGTTGAAGAAAATGTTCTAGAACCAAGGCACATTAGACGTTTTGTAGATATTAATATTTTATTAGATTTTTGAACACCTAGAAAAATTTGTAAGCTTAAATTTAAAAACATTTATTTTTATCTGTTTATCAGATTTAAATTGAAACATTTAAACCACGTGAACTAAAGATCTTTGGATCCACTTTTTAAAATTTGTTTTTATGAGCACTTTTTTTAATGAGCGCTCCTTATATATGTTAATTTGTGTATCATATATATGATATACGGATATATGTCTATATAGACAGACAACACATAACAAAATTGTGCACACATAATAATAGTAAAGGCCTTGTAGTTTTTCACAGGTTAAATATCTATTGCAATGTTTCAAAAAGTCCACAGTTGGTCAAAGATAGAACTGATCAGAAAAACATTAACCTAGGTCTGTATGCTCAGAATCATGAGCTCAAAAATAATAAAGTATCTAAGGAAAACAATAAGAGTCCTAGAAAAAATGACTGGCCAGTAATTAGTAAATACCATACAATTTACTTTTTTTTTCCGTTAGGCATCAAATCAGTCTCCTACTAAGCTTGAAGGCTTTTTTCATTTGCATTTCAACATGAGTCATGGCTGAGGTCTGGAAGGAGCAGGAAAAAAATGCTATTCTGAGCAGACACCTCAGGCCTAAGGCATATTAACCATAATTTTCCAGTTGGGGTGTTGAAAATTATGATACAAGTTCAAGATACAATTCACAAAATTTTATGTCTTTACATCTTATTTTGTCAACAGATACCATACTATGGTTTACTATCCTTGTCCAAATTAATGCACTGGTACACACAGTGACATTTTCTCTGGCTACCGAATTCAAAATTGGTTAAAAAAAAAAAAAGTGAATGATTGGGAAGTTACTTGCCAACTTGGAAGTAGAGTTCTTCAGTTTTCCATCCTAAGTATTTAAGTTCTCTGGCATGAATTACCTGAAATCTTAAACTAAACAATGACCTAAACCCGACTTTTAACTGCAAGATTGTGCAATGCTTCAAAAACCCATTCAGATACCAGTTTTTTTATGATAAAACATCATCATTTAGACACACATTCAGCTAAGATCATTCCCAAGAAAAAATTTATAATATCAACACATTATTGCACATGTCTTAAAGGACCAGAAACAAAGACACAAGACAGACAGAAAGGAGGTAGAGACTATGGTTGTCAGACAGAATCCTTTAAACCAGAGCAGATAAGAGAAAAAATCTACTACACCAGTGGCACCCAGGGGGGGACCAGATGTTTTAACAGAGGGGCAACCTGAAATGTAAAATAAAGTGTCTATATGGTGACTTTACTGAATTTAGTGTCCCCTTTTTCTTTTTCTCTTTTTTAACAAGACAGAGGTGGCATAATACTTACAGTGCACGGAAGGAAGGAGGGTATTCCCTGAATCAACAGAGCTTTGGCAGCTGCTGGGGGTCCCTCAGTCCCTCCTTTTACTTACAGGATTAGCTCCTCTGGTTCAGTTCCACCCAAGCAAGCTCCATCTCCTAACATTTCAGTAGACAGCTCTCACAAAGTTCTGGGGCGGAGGGGGGGGTACAAATATGTAACTTAAAGTTCGGTTCCTGACCTAGAAGCCAATTTATACCAATTAAATAATGAGGAATGGGTTCTGAGAAAAAGAAAAGGGGAGGCTAATTGCTTTGCTAACAAAGGAGAAACACAGTGGACTCTGCCAAATGTTGTGACTCTCTTGATCTGGAGGGACAAGGGGTTTTAAAGGAGTTTCACTTGTTAACCTGGGAGATACTCAGTTCTTAGGTCCCCAGCAGGCATTGCCCTCTGCAATGGTTGTGCTCCAGGCAGCCAGCTAGGGGCTTCTATCATCCTGCTAAACAAAGGGGGGTAAAGTTCATCGCAGTTCCTTAAAACACAGTTCAAACGGGTGTCAGGCTTACTCTCTTTATTACCCATTTTCACGTCCAATATCCTTAAGTTTTTACAACCAAAATCACACAACAAAATGAACAAAAGCAAACAAACAAACAAAAAAAAAAATAGAACGGAGAACAAAACACACCACACACACACAAAAAGAAAAACAGAAACCCGGCGCCTAAACAGAAAAACAGTGGTACAGTGCAACATCTTGCTAAAGCTCCAGGGTAGGAGCGCGTGCGTGCCCGTCGGCACCTCTCTACACTTCCAGAGGAATTTCTTACAGAACAGAACAGAGGACAGAACGATTCTTGTTACTGTCCTGGACAGGAGTATATGTGAGCCTCCCCAGGCCACATCTCTGTCATCAGAAGAGATCTCCCTTAACCGGATATCAGATGTTATAAAGGCGCCACTTACCTATGGAGGCCTCCTCCATCAGGTGCTTGCTAATAGTTTTAGTGCAGAGGTTCACTGCAATGCTCCCGGGACTAAAGGCTCTCTTTCTAATATAGAGAAGATGGACCATACCAGGCCTGAGTGGAGAGCTGTTCCTTGGTGCCTATGGTTGATATACCATCCTAATTTGCAAAAGTGCCACAGAATGTAGGGTCAGCCTCCTTTTCATGGTACTCTTGGAAGCAACTGTTTGGACAAAGTGGTTGCCAAGGCAGTGACCTCATTCAGTTCCTGAAGGATGCGACCTCACCTCACTTCCTTGGTAATGGAACTCTCTGAACTTGGGATCCAGGAAGCCAGGCACACAGAGCCAATCCCAGTCCCAGTCCTAGTGGTCTCACTTGCTTCGATTTAGCAAGGACAGAGTCAGTCTTTCTTGGTACCTACTGATGTGAGGATGGCCAAATGCCAGGAAAACTCTGAAGAGGGGCCTTTTTTGAAAAAGCAGGTAGTGGCTCACAGCTGGCTCCTGACCACTTCACAGAGTTGGACAAGGAGACCAGATCTGAAACAGGACAGGCCATATCGGGGGAACACAGTATGACCCAGCAGTCAGAGGACACTCTGGAGAGTGAGAGACCTACTTGGGGGAAGGAGGTGACTTTGTGGGTGTGGATGTGTGTTTGTGGTTTTGTCTCATGTTCAGAGAATAGGTAGGAAAGTCGGTTTGTTTGGTTTGGAGTGAACTGTTTCTAGTAAGTTGTTGGACAAGGTGAGTGTTTCTATGTCTGTGTATCCCACTGTGTCCGTGGTTGTAGACATTAGAAAAGAGAATGCATCAATGGATGTTTCCTGTCTATTAGAAAGCTTCCCAGCATTCATCCTGCCCAATTAATGAATACTCTAGGGCTTGCCTTATCAATGGGCAACACCGGCTATCTTCCTAAGTTCCTGTTTTCTTCCTGAATTCTGGCCACTCTCCAGAATAGACTCATGCTTTTGTGTCCACGATATGTAGCACCTCCAAGCACCGTGACATGGACATGTACTGGATAGCAGAAGGAATTGGCAAGAATCTCAGAAAACTCAGATACCAGTGTCACCAGGATAGTCTCAGTGGAGAAACCCTGCAATTGGCCTTTTTATTACCTATTGTTCTGTTGCCCTGAATGTCAGGAAGGTCTTTGCCTCAGGCCAGGCCTTCGAGATTCCTGAAGAAAAGAGTTTTCAAACGGAAATGAATGGGCATCACCTGTGGCTGTTTGCTTAATTCCTCTGGAAAGGGATGTGTCTGAATCAGCCCTTTGGCCCTGTGTGAGCCTAGAGCTTAGATTCTCAGCACCTGATGGATCGTAAGAAAGATCCCATGTGTGGATCCAAATCAAAATGGCCAAAAATCAGTCATTGTGGATGAAGTCTCTCGCATTCCTCCATAAGGTTCTTAACCTCCCTCAAGTGAGAATAGGGATCCAATGGGTCAAATGAGTTATTCAAAGCCCTGCAGATGCTAGCCCATAGGTTCTTGGGTTTTCTTATGAATCCAATTCAAATAAAGAATCTAAACCGACAGTCAGTAGGCCTCAAATTGGAGAACAGAGCTGTGTTAACGGCAGGCATATTTGATCACTCCTGGTTCACAGGAAGGGTTTCCAGGCCACCCTGACTTTTGGTAAATGAGGGGAAAGGGAGCTTACTTGGGACACTGTCTTGTGCTGCGCCTCTCATGGAATCCTCCTGCCAGAAGTTATGATGAGTGTCTATATGGAAGAAGATGAGTGTCATGTGAGAGTGTTTTGGTTTTAACTGCGGTCATTTGTGTGGAAGTTGGAAGAGATAACTGGGTCCAACTTGGCTTGCACTTTGGTGTGATTCCCCTTAGCGACTGTGTTTTGGAACTGACCTCCGAGAAGGTACAAGGTCCTATGACATTGTATATCCATATTTCTGGGACATCTCTACAGAACGTAATTCAATGCTAAGTATACCAATCAAGGGCCAAATGAACTTCTGGACTTCAAATCTTAACTAGATTTCTGTTTTCATATTTATATTGAAAGGTTAATAAAATAGATACTTGTCATTTCCTGTTTTTCTGTATGCTTAACAAAACACCATTGAAATCTTGAGAACTGTTTACTATTCTTGTTCCCAGAATGTGCTGTCCCAAACTGCCAAACTGCAGAATGTACTCCGTCAACCAGTTGCTCGCAAACTGACACTCGCCATTACCCATCAATAAATTTCTCTCCCTGCCCTCTCCAAGAAAAATATATAACCATTTCTTAAGCTGTTCTCAGGGCTCTCTGCTCTGTTCAAGTGATCTCTGAGCCCTTCATGCCGGACTCCCAATAAACCCTTTGCTGTTGCATGAGACAGTCTCTTAGTGGTCTCTGCCGCAGATGCTCGCCCAACCTTTACATCTGGTGGCCCTAGCAAGATCCGGAAGCTGCAGACAAAATACCCCCAACGGGCTCCTCTGGGGGTAAATAAGGCCCATCTTTCTCGTTTCAGGCTTCAGGTTAGGGTATGGCAAAACGGCTATTGGTAAAGAGCGTGAGCTCTCTCCCATGGTGGCTGACACACATGTCACAGAGCCACAGGCCATGTCCCTGGGGGATAGACTCGGAAAATCGTGGAACAATAGTCTCCTCGACTCAGTGATATTTTGTTTCTGATTCGATATTGCCAGCCCTTCAGGTTTTGCCGACTAGTCAGTCCTGGTCTCAGTATTGGACGTCCATTGCCTGTCTTTATTGTCTTGTCTTGTCTGTGTTGTGTGTCGTTCCTTTCGGTGTCTGTGTATATTTCATTATGGGACAGATCATTTCAATGCCTCTGTCCCTGACCCTTAATCACTGGACCAAAATCTGCTTAAGGGCTCAGAATCTTTCTTTTTCAGTAAAACGCCAGACCTGGCAGATTCTGTGTCTCAGAATGACCCACCATTGCAGTCGGATGGCTCCTAGAAGGATCTTTCAACTTCGCACTTATTTGAAAAGTCCGAGATATTGTCTTTCAGCAGGTGCCACATAGACATCCAGATCAACAGCCATATATCTTAACTTGTCAGTACCTCTACAAATCTCCTCCTCCATGGGTCAAGCCTTTCCTTGTCCCTGCACCTGCTCCTACTCCTTCCCCCACGATTCTATCTCAACCTCTCTGCTCCTCCTCCTCCACCCTCTGTTCTCCCTGAGTCTCAAGACTCTACTGGACTCACCACCCCCTCCTTATCATCTGCCCTCGTCTCCCAACCCCTAACACCCTCTAAGTGATTCCCCTTCTGCTGACTCAGCCTCTCCACCATTCGAGGAAGCTAGGCTGGCCCAGCGTCATCCAGATGACTGTCCCGCGGCACACACAGCCCCTCCTTCCCTGGAGGAAGCTGGCCCGGCTAAAAGAACTCAGAGAACTCACCGACGTTTTCACACCTGCCTATTGAGGTGACTGCCAACACCACCTAGCGACTCTCTTCATGACAGAGCAATGAGAGAAAAATCTCCTGGAATGTAGAAAAAAATATCCTCAGACCTGATGGGCGACCAACACAACTTCCCAACATAATCAAAACTGGCTTCTCCTTAAACCCACCCAACTGGGACCCCAACACCTTTGAAGATAGGGAGCATCTGTTCAATTATTGCCAGGCTCTAACAGCGGGTCTCCAAGTGGCCGCTGGGTGACCAACTAATTTGGCCATGGTAAGAGAAATTATTCAAAGGCCTGATGAATCTCCATTTATGTTTCTAGAGAGAATCATGGAGGCATATAAGAGATATACTCCTTTCGATCCTCAGGCAGCAGATTAAAAAGCATCTGTCACGATGGCCTTAATTGAGCAAGCTGCCATGGATATTAAAAAAAAAATTAAAAGAGAGATTTTGTCAAAGAAGCCAAGAAAGTATACTATAAGAGAGAAACAGGGAGAAAGAAAGGGAGCAAAGGGAGGATGAGAGAACCAAAAGACAGACTAAGGCATTGACTAAGGTCCTGATCACAACAAGAAAGAGGCCAGAAATTAAGACATAGGGTGACAGGAAGGGCCCATGCCAGAGGCCACCCCTGGCCTCAGATCAGTGTGCCTACTCTAAAGAAAAAGGATACTGGGCCTTAGAGTTCCCTATAAAGAGACAGCAACGCCAGCTGGCCATTCTGACTCTGGAGGATGACTAAGAAAGTCAGGGCTCAGAACCCATCCCCTAGCTCAGGGAAACTTTTGAAGTGGAGGGGACTCCAGTAAACTTTGAAGTGAATACAGGAGCAGTATACTCAGCCCTTAAGGCCCCATTGGGCCCTCTATCAAATAAAAGGTCTCTAGTTCAAAGGGATGATGACAGTAAATATCAGGCTTAGACAACTAAGAGGACCATGGACCTGGGGAAAGGAAAAATCCATCACTCCTTCCTAGGAATCCCAGAATGCCTGGACCCATTGATGGGCAGAGATCTGCTCATCAAGCTCCGGGCCAAAATAACTTTTAACCATGAAGGCCCCCAAATGAAATTTCTAAATACTTCAGCAAAAACTCCTATAGTCACGGCTTTAACTATATTAGTAGAAGATGAACATCCACCATTCACATGCCCCAAGTCTGATCAAACAGGCAAGCTACCCCAAAAATGGATAACAGATTACCCAGATGCCTGGGCAAAAACTGCTGGGTTAGGCCTGGCCGTGAAACAATCTCCAATAACAGTGGAGTTAAAAACCTCAGTCTCCCCAGTCAATGTCAAATAATATCCTCTAAGCAAAAAAACTAAAGGTGGGATAAGGCCCCATATTCAGAAATATCTGGCATTAGGGGTCCTAAGGCCCTGTCAATCGGCCTGGAACACTCCCCTGCTACTAGAAAAAAAAAGGCAGGGACCGGGAACTATCGCCCCATTAAAGAGCTAAGAGAGATCAACAAAAGAGGGCAGGACATTCACCCCACGGTACCTAATCCGTACAATCTGCTTAGCACTCTGAACCCTGAGGGGAAATTATATACTGTTCTGAACTTAAAAGATGCTTTCTTTTGCTTGCCTCTGCATAAAGATAGTCAGTTGCTGTTTGCTTTCGGGTGGGTAGACCCAGAAACCAAAACGTCTGGTCAACTAACTTGGACTAGACTCCCACAGGGGTTCAAAAACTCCCCCACTCTCTTTGATGAAGCCCTCCACAGAGATCTCAACAACTTTAGAACTACGCACCCTGAATTTACCCAGCTTCAATACGTGGATGTCCTGCTACTGGCAGCCAACACCAAGGAAAACTGTGAGTCTGGGACCCAAGCACTATTATATGAGCTTGCTCAACTCGGGTATAGAGTTTCGACCAAAAAGGCCCAAATTTGCTAGCATGAAGTAATCTTCCTGGGCTATTCCCTTAGGGGCAGTAAACGATGGCTCACTGAGCCCAGAAAACAAACCATTATGTAGATACCACCCCCATCTTACAGCAGACAACTCAGAGAATTTCTTGGGACTGCTGGCTTTTGCAGGTTATGGATGCCTGGGTTTGCGTTTTTAGCTGCTCCATTATACCCGCTGTTAATGGAAGATGCCCAATTCCAATGAAACCCTGAGGACCAGGAAGTTTTTGATAACATCTAAGGACACTGACACTGAACGCCTCAATTTCACTGAGCTCAGCCTGCAATTAGAGCAAGCCCTACACTACGTTAAAAATGTACATCAACTCACTCACCTTGGTTCAAAGAAACTGCAGGCATTACTGTAAGATTAAGAACAGAGTTTTCCACTAACCAACTCACAGTGAAAGGAAATAACTGAACGGGTAACAAAAGCCTGTCGGGTCCGTCAATTGGGTAATGCTTACCCTTCCAAGTTTCCTAGAGGAAAGCACCTATGAGGAACCAGACCAGGACAATTCTGGGAAGTGGACATTACTAAAATTAAGCCAGCAAGGTATGGATTTAAATATCTCCTAGTCTTTGTAGATACATTTTCAGGATGGATTGAAGCCTTACACACACACACACACAAAAAAAAAAAAAAAAAAAAAAAAAAAAAAAAAAAAAAAAAAAACGGCGCAAATGGTTTTCAAGAAGATCCTGAAAGATATTTTTCCAAGATACGATCTGCCTAATGGACTGATAATGGACTGGTTTTCATGGCCCAGGTAAGTCAGGTGTTAACCAGGACCCTGTGGATTAATTGGAAGTTACATTATGCTTATATACCCCAGAACTCAGGACAGGTAGAAAAAATAAATAGAACCATTAAAGAGACCTTAACGGCCCCCTTAGGGACCTGGTGACTATCTCTCCACCCAGACATTTTTCAGCTCAGTATAGGTCTTTCCTATTGAGACATGCCTGATGAAGAGGATCTCACTAAAATTCCATTAAATCCCTTCCGTACCATAGATAATTGAAACAAACATTATGGATGCAGGGACACGCGAGCCAGATGCAGGTTGGCTAGCCTATATTACTATGTATGCCTGGCAGACTATCAAAGCGACAAACAGCCATGGCTGTGTGGGGGAAAAGCCGACTTCTTGTGTAAGTCATGGGGATGTGAGCATACAGGGACTGCCTGGTGGAACCCAAACTCCTTATCAAATTCAGTACACAGCATTGGCCATATTACCAATTAGACAACCAAAAACTATGGCCCCCACAGGGTTCTCTAGATCCTCAAATTCTGCATGACATTTTTAACTTCGGCAAGTGCTCAAAAGGGGGAAATTCCCCTATGTGGAATCCTTTTTCCTCCTTCGCTCACATCCTGTACTATGCTTCCCCAATAGTTCCTCACCCTCAGCCTTCTGCTCTAGACTCTCTGCTTTCACTCCCACCTCAGCAACCTGATTTCTCCCCTCCAATTACTAGATCAAAAACCCAAACCTCCGCTGGATCTCAGAACATTGCCCCCTTGCTGAGGAAGCAGGTACCGAGGTACCCCTCCACCCACTCCTCTCTTTTCCTGTCAGTGTCTGCACTAGGTCCCACCAAGTCCTCTAGCAAGCTTAGCCAAAGCTCAAACCAGCTGAGAAGAGCCCTCAGACCCCTATCCAAGATGTAATGAAAATGACCTTTAAAGTTGATTTGTCATCACTGAAAACAGGTTTCTAAGAATTTAAAGTCCCTCACAGGCTTTTTGGAATACTCACTCCAGTCTTCCCCTCTGCTCTACCTGTTCTACTGCTCAAGTTTTTGTTCTAGGAAAATCCCAAACCCCTTTCCCATTATTCTTTGGCATCTCTCCTTCCTCATTCTCAGATCCACGGAGCTGCACTCAGCATCGCCTTCCCTGTCATCCCCCTCTGTACCAGGTCCACAGAAATGTCTTAAATGACCTTCTCCAGAAGTCTTTACCAAGGCTTACTTTAGGGCTTTCAGCAAAAGAGTCCCTCTGAAAAAGTTCAATGGAGATAAACTTCCACTCTTCATGTTGCCCTGTTCTACTTGGCCACTGGCTGGAAAAATCACCACCCCTAAGCTAGACATCGCCTTACCAGTTTTTCACAAAATATGTGAACAAGGACTCTGGCCTTGAGCTGGGGCTTCAGAGAGATTGCTACATTTCTAAGATAAAAAAGTTACCAACTGGGCTCCATGGTGACAGCTGGCAAGGAGGAAAAAAAAGAGACAAAAAAGCTCTTCCATTCCAAGGTGTAATTGAAAAGTTAACGTGCACAGAACAGAGGAAAAAAAACAGAAACAAAAACTGATTTGTGTGAATTTCTGCAGACTGTGAACTTCTGAGCCCCTACCCTTACATGTTGGGTACAAATACTAAAACTACCAAAACTTGGGGTTCAGGGGATTAATTGATTACAACAGAAGCAATGCCCTCTCAATACGGATGCAAACAAATAAAACTCCTTTCCTGTCTTTGGTGCTATCTTAGGTGCCTTTCCTTGTCCGTCTCTACAACAGTATAATTCTATACACTTTAACATTATTTATGTTTTCATAAAGTGGTCAATAGTTGCGATTAATTATGTAATGATGCAGATGTTTTCCAGAGTGCTCTATCAGGACGCAGGTTCATTTAAAGATCAAATAGGGGGGGCATACAACCCGGTTCCACCGGGAACCTGTATCCCTCACTTTAGCCATCCTATTAGGAATAATAGTTGCTGAAGGGGTGGGCACAGGAACAACTGCCCTAGTCCATGAGACACAACAAAGACACAATTAGAAGCAGAAAAAGACCAAAGCTTAAAGACATTAAAAACCGACATCACAGCTTTACAGGAATTTTAACCTCTCTCTCTCTGAAGTTGTTTACAGAGCAGGCGAGTGTTGGACCTCCTCTTCATGAGAGAAGGGTGCCTTTTTGCTTGCATTGAGGAAAGAATGATGTTTTTTATGCCGACAATACTGGAGTTGTAAAAGAATCTATGAGTAAATTAAGAAAATTACTTGAAGAGTGTCAAAGAAAGACAGAGGCCCCCAAAGGGAGGTTTGAGTCTTGGTTCACATAGTCCACCTAGTTAACTACACTTTTATCCACCCAGGCTAGTCCATTAATAATTCTCATATTATTGTTAACTGTAGGACCCTGTTTGCTCAACCATGTAGTTTCTTTTCTCACCGAAATTGAACCTGTTATTAACCCTAACCATACACTGTTCTCTCAATCTAATTTTACAGAAGAGCGGGGACAGAGTTGGTCTTAAAATACAAGAATATAGAGGATCTTCCACCTGCTGAGAACCTCAAAGGTCCTTGAAGAAATGATCCCTGGAGAAGATGTAGTCAACTATGAAGGACCTGAGAGAGCAAAAGTCTTCCATGGCAAACAACCTGCTCATGATGAAGGGATGTGTCTGAATCAGCCACTCTCTTCTTAATGTAGAGAAGATGGACCAAAGCAGGGATGTGTTGAGAGCTGCTCCTGCGTGCCAATGGGTGACATACCATTCTAACTTGTGAAAGTGTCACAGAAAGTAGGGGCAGCCTCCTTCTCATGGGAACCTTGGAAGCAACTGTTAGGACAAAGTTGTTGTCAAGGCAGTGACCTCATTCAGTTCCTAAAGAAAGTGACCTCACCTAACTTCTATGGTGATGTAACTCTCTGAACTTGGAATCCAGGAAGCCTGGCACCCAGAGCCAGTCCAAGTCCCAGTCCCAGTTGTCAAACTTATTTTGATTTACCAAGGACAGACTCAGTCTTTCTTGGGACCTACTGATGTGAGGATGGCCAAATGCAAGAAAAGCTATGAAGAGGGGGCTTTCCTGAGAAAGCAGGCATTGGCTCACCACTGGATCCTAAAAACTTCACAGAGTTGGCCAAAAAGACCAGATTTGAGAAAGAACAGGCCATTTCCTGGAACATAGTATGGCCCACCAGTCAGAGGACTCTCCAGATAGTCACAGACCTACATGGGGGAAGGAGGTGCCTTTGTGATGTGGGTGTGAGTTTGTGGTTTTGTCTCATGTTCTGAGAATAGGTATGAAAGAAGGTTTGGTTTTTTTTGGAGTGAACGGTTTCTAGTAAGTCGTTTGACAATGCGAGTGTTTCTATGTCAGTGTATCCCACTGTGCCCGTGGTTGTAGACATTAGAAGAGAGAATGCATCAATGAATATGTCCTGTCAGCTAGAAAGCTTCCCAGCATTCATCCTTCCCAATTTATTAATGGACTGCAGCTTGCCTTATTGATGGCAACACTTACTATCTTTCTAAGATCCTGTTTTCTTCCTGAATTCTGGCCACTCTCCAGAATAGGCTCATGGTTTTGTGTTTAAGATATGTACAACCACGAAGCTCTTTGAAATGACCATGTACTAGATAGCTAAAGGGAATGGCGAGCATCTCAGAAAACTCAGATATCAATGTTACCAGTAAAGTCTCAGTGGAGAAACCCTGCTTGGGGCCTTTTGATTACCTAATCTTCTGTTGCCCTGAATGTCAGGAAGGTCTTTTCCTCAGGCCACCACTTTGTGAAGCCTGAAGAAAACAGTTTTCAAATGGAAATGAATGGGTATTACCTGTGGTTCTTTGCTTAATTGCTTTGGAGAGGATGTGTCTGAATCAGCCTATTTGCCCTGTGTGAGGCTGTGGCTTAGATTCTCACCTTCTGATGGATATAAAGAAAGATCCCATGTGTACATCCAAGACCAAAATGGCCACAGAGCAGTCCTTGTGGATGAAGTCTCTCGCCTTCCTCTGTAACTTTCCTGAACTCCATCAAGTCAGAATAGGGATCCTTTGGGTCAAATGAGATCTTCAAAGCCCTGCAGAGGCTAGCCCATGGTTGCTTGGGTTTTCTCAAGACTCCAATTTACATAAAGAATCCAAACCCCACAGTCAGTTGACCTCAAATTGAAGAAGTGGAGCAGTATTAATGGGAGGCCTATTTGATCTCTCCTGGTTCACAAGAAGGGTGTCCATGCCACCCTGAATTAGGCAATTTAGGTGCAAGAGAGCTTATTTTGGACACGGACTTGAGCTGTGCCCCTCATGGAAAACTCTAGCCACAGGTTATTATGTGTGTCTATATGGAAGAAGATGAGCGCCACGTTGGAGTGTTTTTGTTTAAATTGTGGTCATTTGGGTGGCGGTTAGAAGAGATGACTTGGTTCACATGTGCTTGAACTCTGGTGTGATTTCCTTAGAGACTGAGTTCTGCAACTGAACTCAGAGAAGTATTGCCATGAATAGTGTTGAGATTTTAGGAAGCCAGGCATGAGTGTCGCCCTTGGAAACTGAGTTCTAGGCCCAGGGTGGCTTTCCACAGAGCACTGGGCCTCTCAGCCAGGATACCACGTGATTTTATTCTGAAAGACTTGGCACCCATCGTTGAGAGTCAAAACTCATATGGACCTCACATTGTAGAGCTAAATGAGCTAAACATCATGTGATCTTTTCACCATTCTTTGGGAAGCCTTACCTGTGAGTGTTCTCAAGAGCTTTCATTGAAATGAGCTTCCTAACCATTTAATGGTTCCTGAATGAATTGAAACTCACAGTGCCTCCAACTTCATCCTTGAAAAATTGCTAGATAAATGCCATGAAATTTTTGAAATTCCCATCACCAGGTGGCACTGGAGAACCTTTGGATGACCTGTTGCTGGTCATGAATATTTCAGTGTCTTGTTTTACTGGGTTTCATGTAAATGGTGTAGAACAGAGATGTCAGTAAGTTGGACTCTGTTGAGTAGTGGGCCTAGAGCAGTGTTGGGCAGGTATGTGATAAAACATCTGTGATGGGGCCATGTGGATCTGCCATTGGCTTCCAAATGGCTTGTGACTGACATGGCACAGCCAGCAGAACCTTCTGTGTAAAGGCAACTTGTTATATGGAGCGATTTCAGGATATTGTTCAGAATCAGGTTGCTATGGTCAAGGGGTCAAGCTATGTGGGATAGAAGCCTGGTTCTTGTATCATCCTGCAGACCCTGATCCACCACACGTGACAGAACTCCCTCTTGCACTTTGTTGCAGTTGAACTCCTTGTATTTCGTGAAGCAAATACCAAACTCCCAGTGCAGCAGGAAGAAACACCACGAAATGGAGGATGACCATATGGCTTCACAGTCCACACTTGGAGACACTAAGCCCCAGTGGCCACAGTTTACCTACAAAGAGAGAATTCAGCACTGCTGCCTCGTGTTCATTGTAAAATAAGAAACTTTGTCCTCCTGGTCACATAGATGCAGACCCAGCTTTGAGGGTCTCACTACAAAGGAAGCTTAACTCGTGACAACAACCTATATTTCAGTGCCGAACCTCAGTGGCAGTTTCTCAAAAAGTTTTAGGCAAGCAGAGCTCCATGTTTGTGGAGTGTGTACCCTGTCCTTATTTTTGGAAACTCCTATTCCACCTCCAAGTTTGTGCACTCTTGAGCATTTTCCATTCCAAAAATGTAATCACAGATTTTGTAACTCTTCTCCTCTAATTGTGTCTTACTTGGGGCGAAGGTAATGTCAAGGCATGGTTCTGGATGAGACTGGGAAGATTTGTTGTAGCACATATTTGCATACACATTGGATTAATTTTCCTATTTTCCATTCGAAATTCTGAATCCCTGACACTAACCCATATTCTACTAGACTCTGACTACTAATCCTAATATGATGGAGAAAAATAACCCAAACAGTACATAAGTACATGCAGTTCAGAGTTCGACTTGCCATTTGCATGATAAAGGGTAGGTGTTATAAATTTAGTCAATTTTTAATTGAAATAGTTCTCCATGTGTTTTCAAAGTTAACAAATATGTGAATTACTGTCTCCCATTCTCTGGAGCCTATTCAGCACATGTATTTTTATATGCACAAATAGAATCCTGCGTGATATCACACGTACATTCTTGTGAGTTACATGACTTAGCAGATACAAAGTGTGAGAAGTGACCACTCCTCCTAAACCCTGTTGGAACTGAAAATTCAACCTATGGGTGAGCTTCCCAGTAGAACATTATACATAAACCCATGTTCAGTAAAATGAATGTTTTTGCATCTTTATGATATATATTTCATGATGAATTTCGATTGGCATGTATATTGCTACTTATTAATGTCTCTGTTCGTGTGTGTGTGTGTGTGTGTGTGTGTATATATATATATATATATATATATATATATATATATATATATATATATATATTCTCCAGATTTTTAAAAATATGAAATATATGTGTCTTATATACAATCCCTAAATTCATTCATGTTCATGTATGTGGATTAATAATCAACTTTTCACAAGATTATTCTTAGAAATATTCATCCACCCGAAATACATATTTGTTTGCTAGTACTGAAAACTAACTTCAGTGAAAGGTGCATACAAATCCTAATATGTCTACATTAACTGACCCAGTTTAACATCAATGCATGTAGGTTACTATGGAACATGATGTGTATTTTGACGTTAATTTTTATTCCACACTGGTACATTACTATTCCTTCAGTTTATGTACATCATAGAATATATATTTTATTCACTAGTTAACAAATTTATAGGCATTTGTTTCACTTTCAATCACTTCCTGCTCCAGAACACATGAATTTCTCTACGTTTCTTCAGTGGTCTATTCATGAGACTTTTTTTCCAAATACATTTTTTTCGATTTCCATAATCAATTTTGAAACAAAACTCACAAACCCTTCATGATAAACCATAACCCTAAGATGATCATTAGATATATAACTGGTTGGAATGAATGATTGTATATCAATATAACATTTCTTATATATTTTCAGATATCTATTCAATCCATTATTTAAAGTGGATCCAGTTATATTATTTATTCACAGTATGGTCTATTCATGCATTATGTGTATATTCATAGAAACAGGGTACACATCTTTGTACGACTATACTAATTTATAAGTCTTCAAAATATTGCTCCAAGAAATGGTGGAAGAAATACTCATGTCACCTGATCTACATACACATTTTATCACAGAAATATTCTGGACACCAAAAGCAAAGGTCACACTTACAATTGTACCAAAGCCTAAATAGAAAGTGAGCATGGATTACTAAAAACATCCATGTCCAGGTTGCCTAATGCTCTCAAATATCAATCCTATTGGTGACTACATATTTGTTTCTTCCTAAGATTATCTATTCAACCTCAAACCTGTTGAAAATGTCTAACCCTATCACACAATTTATACTTTGCTTGATTTCCTAATGTCTCTATTGATATCTGCTTTCCTACATGATTTCCCCAGTTCATCATTGTGACTGACTCTTCACATGTACTGACATTTACATACACTCTCTACCCGAAACCCTATTGCTAAAGAACTTTTGGTCCAAATCCTATACTCACTCTTCTTTCTAAACCTACAGACTACCTTCCTAATCCTACCGACTATCGCTTTTTGACTGGATGTTCTTTTCAACATTCAATCATCCAAAGTACAAGGTCCGATGCCAGTGTATATTGATTTATTTGAGACATCTGTGCAGCACATAACTCAAAGCTAAGTATCCCACTCAAGTCCCCAGTGCCCTTCTGGACTTCAAATCTTACCTAGATTTCTGCTTTCATAGTTATATTTCACATATATACTCTTATAAATATCACAGGTTGCCAATGCCATTATTCATCCCGCAGAATGATTCGTAACCCAAATCAAACCTATTATTAACCTTAACTATACACTGTTCCTTCAATATAACGTACAGAAGAGCAGGGACAGAGTGGGTCTTACAATATAGGAATGTAGATGATCTTCCACCTGCTGAGAACCTAAAAGATCCATGGAGAAATGATCCTTGGAGAATATATAGGCAGCTATGTAGGACCTGAGAGAGCAATAGTCATCTTCCATGGCAAACAACCTGGGCAGGGTGAATTGATGTGTCTGAATCAGCCTCTGTCTTCTTAAAGTAGAGAAGATGGACCAATCCAGGCCTGTGTGGAGAGCTGTTCCTGGGTGCCTATGGTTGATATACCATTCTAACTTCTGAATGTGTCACAGGATGTTGGGGCAGCCTCCATCTCATGGGAACCTTGGAAGCAACTGTTAGGACAAAGTGGTTACCGAGGCAGTGACCATATTCAGTTCCTGAAAGAAGTGACCTCACTTCACTTCCTTGGTGATGTAATTCTCTGAACTTGGGATCCAGGAAGCCAGGCACCCAGAGTCAGTCTCACTCTGAGTCCCAGTGGGCTAACTTGTTTGCTTTTCCCAAAGACATAGTCAGTCTTTCTTGGTACCTACTGATGTGAGGATGGCCAAATTCCAGCAGAGCTCTGAAGAGGGGCCTTTCCTGAGAAAGTAGGTAGTGGCGAACCACTGGCTCCTGACAACTTCACAGAATTGGCCAAGGAGACCAGAACTGAAACAGGACAGGACATTTTTGGGGAACATAATATGGCCCACCAGTCAGAAGACACTCCAGATAATCACAGACCTACTTGGGGGAAAGAATTGCCTTTGCCATTGTAGGTGTGAGTTTGTGTTTTTTTCTGATGTTCTGAGAATAGCTAGGAAAGGTGGTTTGTTTGGTTTGGAGTGGACTATTTCTAGTAAGTCGTTTGACATGGTGAGTGTTTCTATGTCTGTGTATTCCACTGTATCCGTTGTTGTAGACATTAGAAAAGACAATGCATCAATGGATGTGTTGTCTCTAGTTGAAAGCTTCCCCGCATTCTTACTGCCCAATTGATGAATGGACTGCAGCTTGCCTTATGGATGGGCAACATCTACTATCTTCTTAAGTTCCTGTTTTCTTCGTGTTTTCCAGCCACTCTCCAGAATAGGCTCATGGTTTTGAGTCCCAGATATGTAACACCACAAGGCTCTGTGACATGGCCATGTACCGGATAGCTTAAGGGAATGGGAGCATCTCAGAAAAATCAGATATCAGTGTGACCAGTAAAGTCTCAGTGGAGAAACCCTTCTTTGGGCCATTTGCTTACTTCTGTTTCTATTACCCTGAATGTCAGGAAAGTCTTTGCCTCAGGCCACCCTGTTGTGTAGCCTTAAGACGACTGTTTTCTTATGGAAATGAATGGACATCACCTGTGGCTCTTTGCTTAATTGCTTTGGAATGGAATGTGTCTGATTCAGCCTCTTGTCCTTGAATGAGGTTGTGGCTTAGATTCTCAGCACCTGATGGATCTAAAGAAAGATCCCATGTGATTTCAAAACCAAAATGACAAAAAGAGAAGTCATTGTGGATGAATATTTTTGCCTTCTTGTTTTATGTTCCTGACCTCCATCAAGTGAGAATAGGGATCCTTTGGGTCAAATGAGTCTTTGAAATCCCTGCAGAGGCTAGCCCATATGTGCTTGGGTTTTCTCATGACTCCAAATCACATCAAGAATTTATAGGCTTCAGCCAGTAGGCCTCAAATTGGAGAAGCGGAACACTTTAAGAGCAGCAATATTTGATCACTCCTGGTTCACAGGAATAGTGTTCAGGCCACCATGTTTTTAGGCAAATGAGGGGCAAGTGAGCTTATTTTGGACACTACCTTGTGCTCATTGAAACCTCCAGCTAGAGGTTATGATGAGTGTCTACAAGGAAGAAGATTATGGCCCTGTGGGAGTGATTTCATTTTAATTTTGGTCATTTTTGTGGCAGTTGAAAGGGATGACTGGGTCCACCTGGGCTTGAACTCTGGTATGATTTACCCTTAGAGACTGAGTTCTGGAACTGACCTCAGAGAAGTATTGCCATGAATTGTGTTGGGATTTTAGGAGGCCACGCATGAGACTCACTCTTGGAAACTGAGATCTAGGCCCAGGGTGGCTTTCCACAGAGGCCTGGGAATCTCAGCCAGAATATCACATGATTTTATTCTGAAAGACTTGGTAGCCACAGTTGAGAGTCAAAACACACATGGACCTCACATTGTAGACGTCAATTGGCCTGGCTTCATGTGACCTGTTGGCAACTCTTTGAGAAGCCTTGACTTTAGAGTTCTCCAGAGCATTCATTGAAATGAGCTTTCTCAACACTTAACGGTTCCTGAATGAATTGAAACCCACAGTGCCTCTAACTTCATCCTTGAAAACTTGCTAGATAAATACCATAAAATTTTGGAAATTCCCATGACCAGGTGGCACTGCAGAAACGTTGGATGTCCTTTTGCTGATCATGTGTATACCAGAAAGTGCCTTGTTTGACTGGGTTTCATGAAAATGGTGTAGAATACGAGATGCCAGGAATTTGGAGCCTGCTGTGTAGTGGGCCTAGAGCAGTGGTGGGGAGGTGTGTGATGAAACATCATGGTGGGGCCATGTGGATCGGCTATCGGCTTACAAATGGCTTGTGACTGATATGGCGCAGCCCCCATTCCCTTGTATGTAAAGGCATCTTGTTATATGGAGAGGTTTCAGGGCAATGTTCATAATCAGGTTGCTATGGTTATTGGGACAAGCTATGTGGGATAGAAGCCTGGTTGGTACATTCTCCTGCAGACGCTAACCCACCCCACGTGACAGAACACCCTCCAGCACTGTATCCCAGATGAACTTCTTATATTGTGTGAAGCAAGTACCAAATTCCCAGTGTAGCAGCAAGAAACACCACGAAAATTGGAGGATGATCAAATGTCTTCACTGTCCCCACCGGGAGACACTTAGCCTCCAGTGGACACAGTTTACCTACAAAGAGAAAATTGAGCACTGCTTCCTCATGTTCATTGAAATATAAGAAATCATGTCTTCCAGGTCACATAGATGCAGACCCAGCTTTTATGGTCTCACGACAAAGGAAGCCAAAGCTCATGACAACAACATATATTTCAAGTGCCCAACCTCAGAAGCCGTATTCCAAGAAGTCTTAGGCCAGTAGAGCTCTTTGTTTGTGGAGTGTTTACCCTGTCCTTTACTTTTGGAAACGCCTCTACCACCTCCAAGGTTGTGAACTCCCGAGCATATTCCATTAAATATATGTATTCATAGATTTTCACACTTTTCTACTATAATTGTGTCTTACTTGGGTGAAGGTAATGTCAAGGCATTGTTCTGGATGTGAGTGGGAAGATTTTTGTGTAGCACATATTTACACACACACTGGATTCATTTTTCAATTTTTATTTTGAAATACTGAATCCCTGACACTAACCCATACCCTACTAGACTCTGAATTATGATCCTAATATGATGGTGAAAAATAACCCAAAAAGAATAGAATACAAGCAGTTCAGAGGAGGCATGGTGTATAGTTGGAATTGCCTTTTGCATTATATTTTGTAGGAGTTATAAATCTAGTCAATTTTTTGTTGAAATAGTTCTACATGTGTTTTTAAAATTAACAAATATATGAATCCCTGTCTCCCTTTCTCTGTAGCCTATTCAGCACATGTATTTTTATATGCACATATAGTATCCTACCTGATATCACTCGTATACACTTGTGAGGTGGCTGAATTTGCAGATGCAAATTGAGAGAAGAGATCACTCCTCCTAAACGCTGTTGGAACTGAAAATTCAACCTATGGGTGAGCTTCCTAGTTGAATAACATTATTCATAATTTCATGTTCAGTAAAATTAATATTTTTCAGTCTGTTGATTATATATATTTCATGATAAATTTCTATTGGCATATATATCACTACTTTTTTTATTGGTTGCTCAAAACATTACAAAGCTCTTGACATATCATATTTCATACATTAGATTCAAGTGGGTTATGAACTCCCATTTTTACTCCAAATACAGATTGCAGAATCACATCAGTTAAACATCCATTTTTTTACATAATGCCCTATTAGTTAATGTTGTATTCTGCTACCTTTCCTATACTCTACTATCCCCCCTCCCTTCTCTTTCCATCTTTTCTCTCTACCATACCTACTCTAATTCATTTCTCTCGTTGTTTATTTTCCCACAACCTCTTATATGTAATTTTGTGTAACAATAAGGGTCTCTCTCCATTACCATGCAATTTCCCTCTTCTCTCCCTTTCCCTCCCACCTCATGTTTCTGCTTAATGTTAATCTTTTCTTCATGCTCTTCCTCCCTGCTCTGTTCTTAGTTGCTCTCATTATATCAAAGAAGATATTTGGTATTTGTTTTTTAGGGATTGGCTAGCTTCACTAAGCATAATCTTCTCTATTGCCATGCATTTCCCTGCAAATTCCATGATTTTGTCATATTTTAGTGCTGCGTAATCCTCCATAGTATACAAAGGTCACATTTTTTTTTATCCATTCATCTATTGAAGGGCATCTGGGTTGCTTCCACAGTGTAGCAATTGTGAATTGTGCTGGTATGAAAATCGATGTGGCAGTATCACTGTAGTACGCTCTTTTAAGGTCTTCAGGGAATAGTCCAAGAAGGGCAATAGCTGGGTCAAATGGTGCTTCCATTCCAAGCTTTCACAGGAGACTCCATACTCCTTTCCAAATTGGCTGCACCAGTTTCAGTCCCACGAGCAATGTACAAGAGTACCCTTTTCCTCACATCCTCGCCAGCACTTGTTGTTGTTTGACTTCATTATGGCTGCCAATCTCACTGGATTGAGATGGTATTTTAGGGTGGTTTTTATTTGCGTTTCTCTTACTGCTAGAAATGGAGAGCATTTTTTCATGTACTTGTTAATTGATTCTATGTCCTCCTCTGAGAAGTTTCTGTTCAGGTCCTTGGCCCATTGGGTTATTGGTTATATTATTGTCTAATTTTCTGAGTTCTTTGTATACTTTGTATACTCTAGATATTAGGGCTCCATGTGAAGGGTGAGGACTAAAAATTTGTTCCCATGATGTAGGCTCCATATTTACCTCTCTTATTGTTTCTCTTTCTGAGAAAAAAAAATTCAGTTTAAGTAAGTCCCATTTATTGATTCTTGTTATTAACTCTTGTTCTATGGGTGTCCTATTAAGGAATTTGGAGCCTGACCACACAATATGTAGATCTGAGCCAACTTTTTCTTCTATCAGACGCAGAGACTCTGATTTGAATCTAGCTCCTTGATCCACTTTGAGTTAACTTTTGTGCAGGGCGAGAGGAGGGGATTCAGTTTCATTTTGTTGCATATGGATTTACAGTTTACCCAACACCATTTGATGAAGATGCCATCCTTCCTCCATTGCAGGCCATTAGCTTTTTTTTTCAAATATAAGATAGTTGTAGCTTTTTGGATTAGTCGCTGTGTCCTCCATTCTGTACCATTGGTCCACCCGCCTGTTTTGGTACCAGTACCATGCTGTTTTTATTATAATTGCTCTGTAATATAGTTTGAAATCTGGTATTGCTATACTGCCTGATTCACACTTCCTGCTTAGAATTGCTTTTGCTATTCTGGGTCTTTTATTTTTCCATTTGAATTTCATAATTGCTTTATCTATTTCTACAAAAAATTCCTTTGGGATTTTGATTGGCATTGCATTAAACCTGTAGAGAACTTTTGGTAATATAGCCATATTGATGATGTTAGTTCTTCCTATCCATGAACGGGGTATATTTTTCCATCTTCTAAGATCTTATTCTATTTCTCTTTTTAGGGTTCTGTAGTTTGCATTATATAAATCTTTCACCTCTTTTGTTAGGTTGATTCCCAAGTATTTAATTATTTTGAGGAAATTGGGAATGCAGTGTTTTGACTCATTTTTGTTTCAGAAGTTTTGTCGCTAATATACAGAAATGCCTTCGATTTGTGCATGTTGATTTTCTATCCTGCCACATTGCTGCATTCATTTATTAGTTCTAGTAGTTTTTTCTGTAGACCCTTTTGGGTCTTCTATGTATAGAATCATGTCATCTGCAAATAGTGATAAGTTAAGTTCTTCTTTTCCTATTTTTATGCCTTTAATGTCTTTCATCTCTCTAATTGCTCTGGCCAGTTTTTCGAGAACTATATTGAATAGAAGTGGTGATAGAGGACATCCCTGTCTTGTTCCAGATTTTAAAGGGAATGCCTTCAATTTTTCTCCATTCAGAATGATGCTAACCTGAGGCTTAACATAGATAGCTTTTACAATGTCGAGGTAAGTTCCTGTTATCCCTAGTTTTTAAAATGTTTTGAACATAAAGGAATGCTCTACTTTGTTGAATGTTTTTTCTGCGTCTATCGAGATGATCATATGGTTCTTATCTTTAAGTCCAATGATGTTGTGAATAACATTTATTAATTTCCATATATTGAACCAGCCTTGCATCCCAGGGATGAATCCTAGTTGATCATGGTGCACAATTTTTTTGATGTGCCTTTGTATCCAATTCGCCAGAATTTTAATGAGGATTTTTGCATCTAGGTTCATCAGAGATATTTGTCTGTAGTTTTCATTCTTTGAGGTGTCTTTGTCTGGTTTCAGAATCAGGGTGATGTTGTCCTCATAGAACGAATTTGGCAGAGCTCCCAGTTTTTCTATTTCCTGAATAACTTGAAAAGTAATGGTATTAATTCTTCTTCAAAGGTTTTGTAAAACTCTGCTGTATACCCATCCGGTCCTGGGCTTTTCTTGGTTGGTAGTCTTTTGATTGCTTCTTCTACTTCATCCATTGATATTGGTCTGTTTAAATTGTGTGTTCCCTTATGACTCAGTGTGGGCAAATCATATGACTTAAGAAATTTATCAATGTCTTCACTATTTTTTATTTTATTGGAATACAGGTTTCCAAATAATTTCTAATTTTCTTCTGTATTTATGTTGCATCTGTTTTGATATTGCCTTTTTCATCCCGTATGTTAGTAATTTGAGTTCTCTCTCTTCTTCTCTTCATTAGCATGGCTAAGGGTCTGTCGATCTTATTTATCTTTTTGAAGAACCAACTTTTAGTTTTGTTAATTTTTTCAATAGTTTCTTTTGTTTCAATTTCGCTCTGATTTTAATTATTTCTTGCCTTCTGCTACATTTGCTGTTGTTTTGCTCTTCCTTTTCTAGGGCTTTGAGATAAAGTGTGAGCTCATTTATTTGTTGTTTTTTTTGTTCTTTCTTTTTTTGAGGAATGACCTCCAGGAGATGAATTTACCTCTTAAAACTTCTTTCATTTTGTCCCATAGAATCTGATATGTTGTGTCTGTATTTTCATTTATCTCTAAGAATTTTTTGATTTCCTCCTTTATGTCTTCTGTAACCCATTGATCATTCAGTAACATATTGTTCATTTTGCATGTAATGTATGATTTTTTCTTTTTTCTTTTATCATTGGTTTCCAGTTTCATTCCATTATGATCACAAAAAATTCATGGTATTATCTCCTCCCCTTTATATTTACTGAGGGTTGCCCTATGGCAAAACATATGGTCTATTTTTGAGAAGGATCCCTGTGCTGCTGAGAAAAAAGTATATCCACTTGATGATGGTTGATATATTCTATATATGTCACTTAAGTCTAGGATATTGATTGTGATATTGAGTTCTATAGTTTCTTTATTCAACTTTTGTTTGGAGGATCTGTCCAATGGTGAGAGACGTGAGTTGAAGTCACCCATAATTATTGTACTGTGGTCTATTTGATTCTTGAACTTGAGGAGAATTTGTTTAATGAACGTCGCAGCACCATTATTTGCTGCGTGAATATTGATAATTGTTATGTCTTGTCAGTGAATGGTTTCTTTTAACAGTATATAATGTCCTTCCTTATCCCTTTTGATTAAATTAGTCTTGAGGTCGATTTTATTCTATAGGAGGATGGCCACCCCTGCTTGGTTATGAGGACTGTGTGCATGGTATAAATTTTCCCAATCTTTCACCTTCAGCTTGTGTATGTCTTTTCCATTCAGATGTGTCCCCTGGAGGCAACTTATTGTTGGATTTGTTTTTTTTAATTCAAGTTACAAGCCTATGTCACTTTATTGGAGAGTTTAAGCCATTAACGTTTAGAGTTACTATTAATATATGGTTTGTACTGCCACCCATATTTGCTTATATCTTTTTTTTAAATTAGTTTGTTTCTCCATGATTAGCTTTTCCCGCCCTCTGTCATTACTGAGGCACTTCCCACTGATGGTTTACATTGTTGATTTTCATTTCTTCCTCGTGTAGTGTTTTGCTCAAGATGCTTTCCAATGCTGGTTTTCTGGCTGCAAATTCTTTTAGCTTTTGTTTATCATGAAATATTTTTATTTTGTTGTCTTACATTAAGCTTAATTTTGCTGGATACATAATTCTTGGTTGGCATCCATTGTCTTTCAGTGTTTGAAGTACGTTGTTCCAGGATCTTCTCACTTCCAGCATCTGTGATAAAAAAAAAACATTGTTAACCTTTTTGTTTTACCCCTGATTGTAATCTGCCTCCTTTCTCTGGTAGGTTTTAATATTTTCTCTTTGTTTTGTATATTGGATATCTTCATAACAATGTGTCTTGGCATTGGTCTACTGTGATTTTGTGTGCTCAGTGTCCTGTAAGCATCTACAATTTGTTTATCTGTTTCCATTTTTATTTTTGGAAAGTTTTCTCTAATTATTTCATTCAGCAGGTTACTCATTCCCTTGGTTTGAATCTCTGTACCTTCCTCTTTCGGGATGACTCATAAGTTTGTTTTTTTAATGTTATCCCATATCTCTTGGATGTTTTCTCATAATTTTTTACAGCATTTCTTTCTTGGATAGAGTTTTTTCAAGATGATATATTTTGTCTTCATTATCTGACATTCTGTCTTCTACTTGCTCCACTCTGTTAGTGATACTCTCAATTGAGTTTTTAATTTGGTTTATCATTTCCTTCATTTCTAGAATTATTGTTTGATTTTTCTAATAATCTCTATCTCCTGATAAAGATGCTTAATTTCTTATTTTATCTGTTTATGTAATTCATTTTCAATGCGTTCTTTCACTGTTTGTTTTTGTTGTCTCGTATCCTCTTTAATGTTCCATTACATCTGTCTAAGGTATTCCTTGAGTTCTTTATATGACCATTTTTCTGATGACTCCAGATGCTCTTGAATATTTAGGCTGTCCTTCATTGTTTGTACTTTTTTTCTTCCTTGCTTTTTTATGCTGCTCATGTTACTTCTTGTTCTGTTTGACTACTGAGTTACTGCTTACTCTTATAAATTTATTTGGTGCTTGGAAGGAAAGATATTAGAAGGGAAGGGAAGAAGTCACTAAAGAGAATGAGAGTATCCAGGTAGAATTCAAGGAAGGGGTATAATAAAATTGAAAAGAAATGAAAAGACAAAAGAAAAAAATAGAAAATAAAGAAAGAAAATTTTAAGTAATAATGATAATTAAAAAATGAAAATTAAAATTTAAAATAATAATAATAATAATGAAATAAAAAATTAAAAAAAACATTAAAAAAGTTAAAGAACAACAACAAAAATGAAAATGAAAGAAAAAGAAAAACATACAAATAATATAATAATAATAATACATGCAGTACTAGAGTTCAATTAACTTCTCTTCCAGTAGGTGGAGCTGTGTGCACTGAGCCAAGCTTCTCCTCTAAATAAGTGGGAACAAATCACTGTGCAGCAGCTCTTCCTCCCAGACTCAGCGGGTCTCCAATCCTGAGTGCCTAGGGCCTTCTCTTGTGCTTCCTCAAGCCAGGCCCCGCTCACCTTTGACGCTCACCACAATACTGGTTACACACCAGGCCTCTGCTCCTGGTAGCCCTGTTTTAATGAACGCCTGGGCACACTCTCCCTGTTTGCCTCCCTCAGACCCTAAGTTTGTAGAGCTTTGTCCTGAGAACCGCCAGCGAATTTTCCTGTCTTCCGGGAGCCATGCCCCTGGTAGGTGGTGTAAGAGACCTCAATTGTCAGCACTGGTGGGAGTGGTAGCCGGGAATTCCACGCCGCAAGTCCCGAGCCAATCCTGTTTCCCTAGGTCTGGCTATCGTGCTCCTGGGAGAGCTGGGAGGGGCCCTTGAGGTTTCCCCGTGGTGTTGAGATAGATGGCAATGGGATTACACACTTGTCGCGTTGGTTTCAATGAAGTTATCTCCTCCGCCTGTAATGTCAGTTCTATGCCATGGTGGTATCCCATTAAAATGGTGACCGTTTGTTCCCTTTGCTGGGTGACCAATGCAATGGGTGGGTCCTGACTATCTCTCCCAAGCCCCATTTCAATCCTGTGGCCACTGCCTATGAAGGCTCAGTTGTCTTTTAACTCTGTCAATTCAGAAAGCCCAACCAGTTATTTCAGCGGGAATGTTAGTGCTGAGTCACAAAAACCAGACGAATCTAAGCTTGAATGCAGCCAATCCGGGCTCTGTGTGTGTTCTGAGGGGCCCAGACTGTTCGCCCCAGATTCACAACAGGTCAACATTGCCTAGTGATTCTGAGCAAACAGCATTTAGACAGTTTATGGCTTCCTATGCCCGTGCAGCTGAAGAGATCAGAGACTTGATTTCTCCATGCCTGCCTTCATAATGGATCTCCTGTATTGCTACTTTTTAATATCTGTGCATGTGCGTGTTTGTATATATATATAAATATATATATATATTTATATATATATATACACACTCTTCAGATTTTTCAAAATATGAAATATATGTGTCTTATTATACACTCCCTAAATTCATTCATATTCATATCTGTGGATTTATAATCAACTTTCCACAAGATTATTCTCATAATAATCATCCACCTGCAATACATATTGTTTCCTAGTACTGAAAACTAAATTCAGTGAATGGTGCATACAAACCCTATTATTTCTACATTTACTTAGCCAGTTTAAAATCAATGCAAGTAGATTCCTAGGGGACATGATGTGTATTTTGACTTTCATTTTTATTCAACACTTGTACGTTACTATGTCTTCAGTTTATCCACATCATAGGATATATATTTCAGTCACAAATTAGAAAATTTATAGGCATTTGTTTCACGATCAATCACTTCCTGATTCAGAACACATGCATTCCTCCATGTTTCTTGACTGGTCTTTTCATGAGACTTCTTTCCAAACACATTACTTTCGTTTAACATCATCACTTATAAAGCAAAACTCAAACACCATTCATCATAAATCATAATCCTAATATTACCATTAGATATATAACTGGTTGGAATGAATGATTGTATATCAATATAAGATTTCTTATATATTTTCACATGTCATTTCAATCCATTATTTAAAGTGGAATCAGTTATGTTATTTATTCATAGTATGGTCTATTCATGCATTATCTCTATATTCATAGACAGAGGTTACACCTCTTTGTGCCCCTAATACTAATGTATGCGTCTTCAAATTATTGCTCCCAGAAATGGTGAAAGAAATACTCATGTCACCTGATCGACATATACATTTTATCACAGTAATATTCTGAACAACAAACAAATAAAATATCACACTTATGATTGTACCAAAGCCTAAAAGGAAAGTGAATGTTGATAACTAATAGCATCCATGTCCAGGTTGCCTAATGCTCTCAAATGTCATTCCCATTCATGACGACATATTTGTTTTTTCCTATGATTATATATTCAAACTCAAGCCTGTTGAAAATGTCTAATCCTATCCCTCACTTTATACTTTGCCTGATTTAGTAATGTCTCTATTGACACCTGCTTTCCTACATATTTTCCCCAGTTCATCATTTTGGCTTACTCTTCACATGTGCTGACATTTACATTCACTCTCTAAACAAAACCCTATTGCTAAAGAAGCTTTTTTTTCCAAATCATATACTCACTCTTCTTCCTAAACCTACTGACTATCTTCCTAATCCTACCAACTATCCCTTTTTGACTGGATGTTCTCTTCTACATTCAATCATCCTAGGTACAAGGTCCTATGCCATTGTATTTCGATTTAACTGAGACAATTGTACAGAACATTATTCAACACTAAGTATCCAAACCAAGGGCCCAATGCCCTTCTGGGCTTCAAATCTTTCTTAGATTCCCGTTTTTATACATATATTTCACCTATATATTCTTATAAATATCACAGGTTCCCAATCCCTTTATTCATCCTGCAGAATGATTCCTAACCCAAATCGAAAATATTATTAACCCTAACCATACACTAACTTTGCAGGAGAGCAGGAACAGTGTGGGTATTAAACTACAGGAATCTAGGGGATCTTCACCTGCGGAGAAACTCAAATGTTCATGCAGAAATAATCCCCGGTGAAGATGAAGGCAGCTATGAAGTACCTCAGAAAGCAAAAGTCAACTTCCATGGCAATCATCCTGGTCAGGATGAAGGGTTGTGTCTGAATCATTCTCTCTCTTCTTAATGTATAGAACATGGACCAAACCAGTCCTGTGTGGAAGCTGTTCCCGGGTGCTTATGGTTGATATAACATTCTAACTAGAGAAAGTGCCACATGAAAATCGGGGCAGCCTCCACCTCATGGTACTTTTGGAAGCAACAAAGTGGTTGCCAAGGCAGTGACATCATTCAGATCCTGAAGAAAGTGATCTCACCTCACTTCCTTGGTGAGGGAACTCTCTGAACTTGGGATCCAGGAAGCCAGGCACCCAGAGACAGTCCCTGTTCTAGTCCCAGTGGTCTCACATGTTTGGAATTACCAAGGACAGAGTCAGTCTTTCTTGGTACCTACAGATGTGAGGATGTCCAAATGCCAGGAAACCTCTGAAGAGGGGCTTTCCCTGAGAAAGCAGGTAGTGGATCATTTTCTGAGAATAGGTAGGAAAGGCGGTTTGTTTGGTATGGTGTGGAATATTTCTATTAATTCCTTTGACAAGGTGAGTGTTTCTATGTGTGTGTATCCCACTGAGTCCATTGTTGTAGACATTAGAAAAGACAATGCATCAATGGATGTGTCCTGTCTAGTAGAAAGCTTCCCAGCATTCATCCTGCCCAATTCATGAGTGGACTCTGGCTTGCCTTATGGATGGGCAACACCTACAAGCTTCCTAATTTCCTGTTTTCTCTCTCAATTCAGCCCATTCTCCAGAATAGTATCATGGTTTTGTGTCCAAGATTTGTACCACCTCCAAGATCTGTGACATGGCTATGTACTGGATAGCTGAAGGAAATGGCTAGCATCTCAGAAATCTCAGATATCTGTTGACCAGGAAAGTCTCAGTGGAGAAACCCTGCTTTGGTCCTTTTGCTTAACTATTGTTCTGTTGAATGTCAGGAAGTTTTTTGCCTCAAGCCACCACTTTGTGAACCCTGAAGAAAACAGTTTTCAAATGGAAATGAATGGGCATCACCTGTGGCTCTTTGCTTAATTGCTTAGGATTGGGATATGTCTGAATCAGCCTGTTGGCCCTGTGTGACGCTGTGGCTTAGATTCTCATCACCTGATGGATCTAAAGATAGATCCCATGCGTGCATCCAAAACCAAAATGGCAAAAAGATCAGATATTGTTGATGAACTCTCTTGCCTTCCTCTGGTAGGTTCCAGATATCCATCAAGTGAGAATAGGGATTCTTTGGGTCAAATGAGTTCTTCAAAGCCCTGCAGAGGCTAGGCCATAGGTGCTTGATTATCATGACTACAATTCACTAAAAGAATCTAAACCCCAAAGCTAGAAGGCCTCAAGTTGGAGAAGCCAAGCAATATTAAAGGTAGGCCTATTTGATTACTCCTGGTTCACAGGAAGAGAGTCCAGGCCACCCTTACTTTAGGCAAATGCGGTGCAAGGAGCTTATTTTGGACACTGTCGTGGGCTGCATCCCTTATGGAAACCTGCAGCCAGAGGATATAATGAGTGTCTATATGGAAGAAGATGAGGGCCATGTGAGAGTGTTTTGGTTTTAATTGTGGACATTTGTCTGGCGGTTGGAAGAGATCACTGGGTCCACCTAGGCTTGCACTCTGGTGTGATTCCCCTTAGAGACTGAGTTCTTTTACTGATCTCAGAGAATTATTGCCAGGAATTGTGTTGGAATTTTAGATGGCCGTGCATGAGAGTTGCCCTTGGAAAGTGACATCTAGGCCCTAGTTGACTTTCCACAGAGCACAGGGAATCTCAGCCAGGATAACACATGATATTATTCTTAAAGACTTGGCAGCCATATTTGAGAGTCAAAACACACATGGACCATACTTTGTAGACCTCAATGGGCCTGGCTTAATCTGACTTTTGGCCACTTTTGGAAGCCTTGCCTGTAAGAATTCTCCAGAGTTTTCATTTAATGGTTTCTGAGTGAATTGAAATCCACAGTGCCTCCAACTTCATCCTTGAAAATTGGCTATATCAATATCATGAAATTTTTGAAATTCCCATGACCGGGTAGCACTGGAGAACATTTGGATGTCCTCTTGCTGATCATGAGTATACAGGACAGTGCCTTGATTGACTGGGTTTTTTGAAAATGGTGTAGAACAGAGATTCCAGTAAGTTGGATCTTGCTGAGTAGTTGTTCTAGAGCAGTGGTTGGCAGGTGTGTGATAAAACATCTGTGGTGGGGGCATGTGGATCTGCCATTGGCTTCCAAATGGATTGTGACTGACATTTTGCAGTCAGTAGAACCTTATATGTAAAAGCATATTGTTATATGGAGAGGTTTCAGGGCAATGTTCAGAATCAGGATGCTATGGTCAATAGGGCAAGTTATGTGGGATAGAAGCCTGGTTGGTGCATTCTCCTGCAGAACTCGACACACCACACTTGACAGAACTCACTTCAGCACTGTGTCCCAGGTGAACCCTTGTATTTAATGAAGCAAATACCAAACTCCCAGTGCAGCAGCAAGAAACACCACGAAAGTGGAGGATGACCAAATGAATTTACAGTCCACACGGGGAGACACCTAGAATCCAGTGGCCACAGTATACCTACAAATAGAAAATTCAGCACTGCTGCCTCATGTTTATTGGAAAATAAGAAACCATGTCATCCAGGTCACATAGATGCAGAACCAGATTTGATGGTCTCACTACATATGAAGCTAATGCTTCTGACAACAGCATATATTTCATTGCCCAACCTCACAGGCAGTTTCTTCAGATGTTAGGCTGGCAGAAATTCATGTTTTTGGAGTGATTACCCTGTCCCTTACTTTTGGAAACTCCTCTACCAACTCCAAATTTGTGAACTTCTGAGCATTTTCCATTCCACATATGTATTCACAGATTTTCTAAATGTTCTCCTCTAATTGTGTCTTATGTACGGCGAAGGTAATGTCAAGGCATTATTCTGAATGAGAGTGGGAAGATTTTTGTGTAGCACATATTTGCATACACATTGGATACATTTTCCAATTTTCCATTCGAAATACTGAATCCCTGAAACTAACACATGCCCTACTAGACTTTGACTTCTTATCCTAATTTGATGGAGAATAATAACCCAAACAGAATACAAATACAAGAGGTTCACAGGAGGCATGGTGTATAATTGGACTTGCCTTTCGTATGATAAATTGTAGGTGTTATAAATCTAGCGAATTTTAATTGAAATAGTTCTCCATGTGTTTTCAAAGTTAACAAATATGTGAATAACTGTCTCCCTTTCTCTGTAGCCTATTCATCACATGTATTTTTATAAGCACATACAGAATTCTACCTGGTATCAGTCGTACATTTGGTGAGGTGGCTGGCTTGGCAGATACAAATTGTGAGAAGAGATCACTCCTACTTAACGCTGTTGGAACTGAAAATTCAACATATGGGTGAGCTTTTTAGTTAAACAACATGAATCCATGTACATTTAAATGAATATTTTTTGATCTGTGGATGATATATATTTCATGGTGAATTTCAATTCACATACATAATGCTACTTTTTAATGTCTGTGTGTGTGTGTGTCTGTGTGTGTATATATATATATATATATATATATATATATATATATATATATATATATATATATATATTCACTCTCCAGATTTTTCAAAATATTTAGTATATTTTTCTTTTTATACCCTCCCTAAATTCATTCATATTCATGTATGTGGATTTATAATCAACTTTTCACAAGATTATTCTCAGAAATATTCCTCCACCTGAAATACATATTTTTTTCCTTCTACTGAAAACTAACTTTGGGGGATCACATGATGGCGGCGAATGGAGTGCATTACCCCCATGTACCACGTCACTGTGCGGGAAAATGACGAGTTAGAACGGCTAAAACCTATCTTGTTAGGAATTTCCAGCAAATTTGGGGTGCTCCAAAACCTAGTGGACATATATCCATCTCACGAGGATCAGCTACGGGGGCTCAAACGCGAGTGATTTTTCCGCACGGAGGGTCATGCTGCTTATTCAGCAAATTGCCCTGCAGCTAGAGTGTGTGGCGCGCACTGGGAAAAGACGAAATAGCATCGCAAATATACAGTGGTGCGGATTCTATGGGCTCCTGCCCGCTATGCAATTACTGTGCTCAGTGCTGAATTCTGGGATTGAGACGGGGATGGATGTGGTCCAATTCCGTTCTCCATACCGGTCAGACCACAGAGGAAGCCAGCGTCCACCATCTTGAAGAGCTGACGTCACCATCCCTGTTTTCGACTGATCGCAGCTCATTCAGCTATAGAACAGGTAATTTCAGGATTCCATTCACCTTTGCTTCGCAGACAAATTACTCAGGCTCAGTGCTAAAGAACCCGCAGAAACTGCGTCTTGGAGCCTGCTCCTATTAGAACATACACTGAGCCCAGAGCGGCCAAATTTGGCCTCCCTGAACTGATCTGGCCCAGGGCTCAAGAACCCGTGGAAACTGCTTCCCGGTCCGGGTCTTGCTGAATAATGTGGAGGTAAATATCAACCGAGCCTTCATAGGCAGTGGCAACAGGATTGAGACGAGGCTTGTGAGGGCAAGTCAGGACTCACCCATTGCTTTGGTCACCCAGCAAAGGGAACGAAATGCTGCCTTTTGCATGGGATACCAACATGGCAGAGATCTGATGTCATCAGAAAGCAGCGGAGGAGATAACTTCATTAATACCAGCGGTGACAGAAACAGTTGGTCTCCTGGTAAAGAAAGTGAGTCAGAAACACTCGAGTCTCTCTCACTTTGTCATCAAGCCAGAGGGGCAGAGCAGAGCCGCTGCCCATGCCTGGAACAGGCCCAGCGACACACCTGCATGATACTCACTTCACTCCAATTGGAATAGAGGCAGAGGAGAGCCACCACAGGTGCCCAGAACAGGCCTAGCGACCAGCAGGCATGGTAGTCAGGTCACCTCAATTGGAGTAATTGCAGAGCAGAGCCTTCTCCAGCACCTAGTACAATCCAAGTGGCCCACCGGCATGGTAGTCATATAACCCCAATAGGAGTAGGCGCAGAGCAGAGTCTTTGCCCATGGTGCCCGGAACAGGCCCAGCAACCTGCCGGCTTCGTAGTCACGACACCCCAATTGGAGTAGCGGCAGAGCAGAGCCACCACCCGCGCCCTCACGGTAGACAAATCTGCACCCGACCAGCAGAAGAGGCCCAGCGGCCTGCCAGCGCGGCAGACACTTCACCCCATTTGGAGTAGGGGCAGAGCAGATCCATCGCCCATGCCCGTAAGGTAGGCAGACCTGCGACCGACGGCAGAACAGGCCCACCCACCCGCCGGCATGGTAGTCACGTCACCCCAATTGGAGTAGGGGCAGAGCAGAGCCGCCGCCCGCGCCTCTAAGGTAGGCAGACCTGAGACCGACTGGCAGAACACCCCAGGGGTCCATGGGTGTGGTACACACGTCACACCAATTAAAGGAGGGGCTTAGCAGAGCCGCTTCCCGCGCCTGCAGGGTAGGCAGACCTGCGACCGATCAGGAGAACAGGCCCAGCGGCCCATCAGCATGGTAGATAGATCACCCCAATTGGAAGAGCACAACAGCCACACCCCACACCTGCAAGGAAGACTTTTCAAATATACAAGAGCAATATAAATATATAGGGGGAAAATTTCAAAATCACAACAGTTTCACCAAGCAGAAAGAAACGCGAGCCGTATGAAAAGACAAAGAAAAAAGGACCACAAGCAATGCAGGTCAACACAACTTTAGAAGAGGTAATAGCTGCAGCAGATGGAATGTCAGATAAAAAACTCAGGATATACATGCTTCAGATAATCTGGAGTCTCAAGGAAGACATTAGACAGCAAAATCAGACAATGAAAGATCACTTCGACAATGAATTACACAAACAAATCCAAGAAGCAAAAGATCAATTATACAGGGAGATAGAAGTTGTAAAAAATGACAAACAGAAATCCTAGAAATGCAGGAAGCAATAAAACAACTTAAAAACTCAATTGAGAACACTACCATCAGAGTAGAACACTTAGAAGATAGAACATCAGACAATGAAGACAAAGTATTTCAACTTGAAAAGAACATAGACAGCTCAGCAAGACTGTTAAGAAACCATGAACAGAACATCCGTGAAATATGGGATAACATAAAGAGACCAAACTTAAGAGTCATTGGGATACAGGAAGGTATAGAGGTCCAAACCAAAAGAATGAGCAATGTATTTAATGAAATAATATGAGAAAACTTCCCAGACTTGAAGAATGAGACAGACTCCCAAGTCCTAGAAGCCAACAGGACGCCGAATGTGCAAAATCATAAGAGATCCACACCTAGACGCATTATAATGAAGATACCCAACGTACAGAATAAAGAGAGAATTTTAAAAGCTACAATTGAAAGGAAGCAGATTACATTTAGGGGTAAAGCAATCAGGATAACAGCTGATATTTCAACACAGACTCTGAAAGCTAGAAGATCCTTGAAATATATGTTTTTGTCAGGAGCTTTAGCTTCATTTCTAGTGAAAGCATCAAAGCTGTGTCTGCATCTATGTAACCTGGAGAACATGGTTTCTTATTTTCCAAAAGACATGAGGCGGCAGTGCTGAAATCACTCTTTGTAGGTAAACTGTGGCCACTGAAGGCTAAGTGTCTCCCCGTGTGGACTGTGAAGCCATTTGTTCATCCTCCACTTTTCATGGTGTTTCTTGTTGCTGCACTGGGAGTTTGGTATTTGTTTCACTAAATAAAATGAGTTCAACTGAGACCCAGTGCTGGAGGGAGTTCTGTCATGTATGATGGGTCAGGGTCTGCAGGAGAATTCACCAACCAGGATTCTATCCCACATAGATTGCCCCCTTGATCATAGCAACCTGATTCTGAACATTGCCCTGAAAATCTCCATATAAAAAGATGCCTTTACATGGAGAGGTTTCAGACATATAAGGTTCTGCTGGATGCATCATGTCAGTCTCAAGCCCTTTGGAAGTAATGGCAGATCCACATGGCCCCACAAGAGATGTTTTATCACACACCTGCACACCACCTGCACACACACCACTATTCAGTAGGCTACAAGTTACTGGCATTTCTGTTCTATACCATTTTCATGAAACCCAGACAATCAAGGCACTATCTGGTACACTCATGATGAGCAAAAGGACATCAAAGGTTCTCCAGTGCCACCTGGTCATTGGAATGGCAAAAAATTCATGGTATTTATGTAGCCACTTTTCAAGGATGAAGTTGGAAGCACTGTGGGTTTCAATTCATTCAGGAACCATTAAATGGTGAGGAAGCTCATTTCAATAAAAGATCTGGAGAACTCTCACAGGCAATTTTTCCCAAGGAGTGAGCTAGATCTCAGTTTAGAAGGGCGAATCTCATTAGCGGCCTATTCCACTGCCACACAAATGACCGCAATTGAAACCAAAACATTCCCACATGACCCTCATCTTCTGCCATAGAGACACTCATCATAACCTCTTGCTGCAGGTTTTCATGAGGGATGCAGCCCAAGACAGTGTCCAAAATAAGCTCACTTACCCCTCAATTGCCTAAAGTCAGGGTGGCCTGGACACCCTTCCTGTGAACCAGGAGTGATCAAATAGGCCTGCCCTTAATACTGCTCTGCTTCTCCATTTTGACTGTACTGATTGTTGAGTATAAATTCTTTGTGTGAATTGGAGTCATGAGAAAATCCAAGCACCTATGCATTAGCCTCTTCAGGGCTTTGAAAAACTCATTTGACCCAAATGATATCTATTCTCACTTGATAGAGGTCAGGACTTACAGAGGAAGGCAAGAGACTTCATCCACATTGACTGCTCTTATGGCCATTTTGGTTTTGGATTCAGAGATGGGATCTTTCTGTAGATCTGTCAGGTGCCGAGAATCTAAGCCCCAGCCTCACATAGGGCCAAGGGGCTGATTCAGACACATCCCTTTTGAAGCAATTAAGCAAACAGCCACAGGTGATGCCCATTCATTTTCATTTGAAAACTGTTTTCTTCAGGCTTTACAAAGGGGTTGCCTGAGGCAAAGAAATTCCTGACATTCAGCGCAACAGAACAAAAGGTTAGCAAAAGGCAGAAAGCAGGGTTTCTCCACTGAGACTTTACTGGTCACACTGATATCTGAGTTTTCTGAGATGCTCCCATTGCCTTCAGCTATCCAGTACATGGCCATGTAACAAAGCTTGGAGGCGGTACATATCTTGGACACCAAACCATGAGACTATTCCGGAGAGTGGCCAGAATTCAGGAAGAAAACTGGAGCTTAGGAAGATAGTAGGTGTTGTCCATTCATAAGGCAAGCTGCAGTCCATTCATCAATTGCGCAGGATGAATGCTGGGTAGCTTTCTACTAGACAGGGCACTTCCATTGATGCATTCTCTTTTCAAATGTCAACAACCACGGACACAGTGGGATACACTTTTAGAAACCCTCGCCATGTCAAACGACTTTCTAGAAACAATCCACTCAAAAACAAACAATCCACCATCCCTACCTATTCTCAGAACATGAGACAAAACCACAAACTCACACCCACACCCACAAAGCACCTCCTTCCCAGAAGTAGGTCTTTGATTATCCGGAGTTTCCTCTGACTGGTGGGCCATACCATGTTCCCCCGAAATGGCCTGTACTTTCTCAGATTTGGTGTCTTTGCCAGAACAACTACCTGCTTTCTCAGGAAACACCTGTCTTCATAGCTTTCCTGGCATTTGGCCATCCTCACATCACTTGGTACCAATAAAGACTGACTCTGTTCTTGGTAAATCCAATCAAGTGTGCCAACTGGGACTGGCACTGGCTCTGGGGGCCTAGCTTCCTGGTTCCCAAGTTAAGAGAGTTCCACTACAAAGGAAGTGAGGTGAGGTCACTTTTTTCAGGAACTGAATGAGGTCACTGCCTTGGCAACTACTTTGCCCTAACAGTTGCTTCCAAGGGTCCCATGAGATGGATGCTGCCCCAATTCCTGTGACATTTTTACAAGTTAGAATGGTATATCAACCATAGTCACCCAGGAACAGCTCTCCACACAGGCTTGGTTTGGTCCATCTTCTCTACATTAAGAAGAGAGAGGCTGATTCAGACACAACCCTTCATCCTGACCAGGCTGTTTGCCATGGAAGATGACCTTTGCTCTCTCAGGTCCTTCACACCTGCCTACATGTTTTCCAGGGATAATTTCTGCATGGACCATTGAGGTTCTAAGTAGGTGGAAGATCCCCTCCATCCCTGCATTGTAAGACCAACTCTGTTCCAGCTCTTCTGTAATGTTATATTGAGGGAACAGTGTATGGTTATGCTTAATAACCAGTTCGATTTGGGTTAGGAATCATTCTACGGGATGTATAATGGTATTGGGTAACTGCAATACTTACAAGAATATATAGGTGAAATATAAGTATGAAAACAGAAATCCAGGTAAGATTTGAAGTCCAGAAAGTCATTGGGTCCTTGATTGGATTACTTAGCTTGAATTACGTTCTGCACAGGTATCTCAGATAAATTGATATACAATGGCATAGGAACTTGTACCTTGGATGATTGAATGTAGAAGAGAACATCCCCTCAAACAGAGATAGTCAGTAGGATCAGGAAGATAGTCGGTAAGTATCGGAAGAACAATGAGTATAGGATTTGGACCAAAAGTTATTTAGCAATAGGGTTTCGGTTAGAGAGTGAATTTCAATAACAGCACATGTGAAGGGTCTCTAACAATGATGAAGTGGGGAAAATATGTAGGAATGCAGATATCAATAGAGACATTAGGAAATCAGGCAAAGTATAAAGTGAGTGATAGGATTAGACATTTCCAACAGTTTTGAGGTTGAACATATAATCTTAGGAAGAAACAAATATGTAGTCACCAATCGGATTGACATTTGAGAGCATAAGGCACCCTGGACATGGATGTTTTTAGTAATCCATGTTCACTTTCTATTTAGGATTTTGTAGAATCATAAGTGTGACCTTTGAATTTTGTGTCTAGAATATTACTGTGATGAAATGTATATGTAGATCAGGTGACATGAGTATTTCTTCCACCATTTCTGGAAGCAATATTTTGAAGATGTATAAATTTGTATTGGGGCTACAAAAAGGTGCACCCTGTGTCTATGAATACAGAGGAAATGCATGAATAGACCATACTGTGAATAAATAATAAAACTGGTTTCAACTTGAAATAATAGATTGAAATAAATTTGAAAACAAATAAGAAATCTTATATTAATATACAATCATTCATTCCAACCCATTATACATCTAATGGAAATATGAGGATTTTGGTTTATCATGAAAAGTGTGTGACTTTGCTTCAAATTGATTATGAAAATCGAAAATAATTTGTTTGGAAAGAAGTCTCATGAAAAGACCAGTCAAGAAACCTGGAGGAATACATGTGTTCTGAAGCAGGAAGCGATTGAAAGTGAAACAAATGCCTGTAAATTTGCGAAATTTTTGATGAAATATATGTCCTATGATGTCCATAAACTTAAGAAAGAGTAATGTACCAGTGTGGAATACAAACGAACGTCAAAATACACAACACGTCCAATAGAATTCTACATGCATTGATGTTAAACTGGTTCAGTTACTGTAGAAATATTAGGATTTGAAGGCACCAATCACTGTAGTTAGTTTTCAGTACTAGGAAACAAATATGTACTTCAGGTGGATGAATATTTCTGAGAATAATCTTGTGAAAATTTTATTATAAATCCACATACATGAACATGAATGAATTTTGGGACTCTAAATAAGACACAAATATTTCATATTTTGAAAAATATGGAGACTATATATATATATATATATATATATATATATATATACACACACACACACACACACACAAAACACACACACAGACTTTAAAATGTAGTAATATATGCCAATCGAAATCCATCATGAAATATATATCATCCACAAATGCAAAAATATATATTTTACAGAATATGGATTTATGTATAATTTTGTTCAACTAGGAAGCTCACCCATAGGTTGAATATTCAGTTCCAAAGCGTTTAGGAGGAGTGATCTCTTCTCACAATTTGTATTTGCTGAGGAAGCCACCTCACAAAAATGTAGGTGTGATACCAGGTAGCTTTCAGTATGTGCATATAAAAATACATATGTTGAATAGGCTACAGAGAAATGGAGTCAGTAATACACATATTTTGAACTTTAAAAACACATGGAGAACTATTTAATTAAAAATTGACTAGATTTATAACACGTAAACTTTATCATGTAAAAGGCAAGTCCAAATATACATCATGCCTCCTTTGAACTGCTTGTATTTATATTCTGTTTGTGTTATTTTTCTCCATCATATTAGGATTAGTAGCCAGAGTCAAGTAGGGTATGGGATAGTGTCAGGGATTCTTTATTTTGAATGGAAAATTGGAAATTGTATCAAATGTGTGTGCAAATATGTGCAACCCAAAACTTCCCACTCTGATCCAGAACAATGCCTTGACATTACCTTCGCTCCAAGGAAGACACAATTAGAGGAGAAGAGTTAGAAAATTTGTGAATACATGTCTGGAATGGAAAATGCTCAGGAGTTCACAAACTTCGAGATGGTAGAGGAGTTTCCAAAAGCAAGGGACATGGTAAACACAACACCAACATGGAGCTCTTCTGGCCTAAAGACTGTTTGAGAAACTGCATGTGAGATTGGGCACTTGAAATATAAGTTGTTGTCAGAAGTTTTAGCTTTCGTTCTAGTGAGACCATCAAAGATGGGTCTGCATCTATGTGACCTGGACGACATGTTTTCTTATTTTCCAATGAACATGGGGCAGCAGTGCTGAATTCTCTCTTTGTAGGTAAACTGTGGCCACTGGGGGCTTAGTGTCTCCCCGTGTCGCTGTGAAGACATTTGGTCATCCTCCACTTTTCGTGGTGTTTCTTGCTGCTGCACAGTGAGTTTGATATTTGCTTTACAAAATACAAGGAGTTCAACTGGGACACAGTGCTGCAGGGAGTTCTGTCACTTGTGGTGGGTTAGAGTCTGCAGGAGAATGCACCATCCAGGCTTCTATCACTCATTGCTTGCTACATTGCCCCCTTTTCCATTGCAACCCAATTCTGAACATTGCCCTGAAACCTCTCTATATAACAAGGTGCCTTTACATAAATGGGTCTGCTGGCTGCTGCAAGTCAATCACATGCTATTTGGAAGCCAATGGCAGATCCACATGGCCCCACCACAGATGTTTTGTCACACACCTGCCCACAACTGCTCAAGGCGCACTACTCAGAAGGTTCCAACTTACTGGCATCTCTGTTCTATTCCATTTTCATGAAACCCAGTAAATCAAGGCCCAGTCTGGTACACTCATGATGAGCATCAGGAGATCTAACTGTTCTCCAGTGCCACCTGGTCATGGGAATTTTAAAAATTTCATGGTATTTATCTAGCCATTTTTCAAAGAGGAATTTGGAGCCACAGTGGGTTTCAATTCATTCATGAACCATTAAATGTTGTGGAAGCTCATTTCAATGAAAGATCTGGAGAAATCTCACAGGCAATGCTTCCCAAAGAGTGGCCTAAAGGTCACATGAGGCCAGGCCCATTGAGGTCTACAATGTGAGGTCCATGGGTGTTTTGACTCTCAAATATGCCTGCCAAGTCTTTCAGAATAAAATCCGGGTATATCCTGGCTGACATTCTCAGTGCTTTGTGGAAAGCCACCCTGGGCTTAGATCTCAGTTTCAAAGGGCAAGTCTAATGCGTGGCCTCCTAAAATCCCAACACAATTCATGTGAATACTTCTCTGAGGTCAGTTCCAGAACTCAGTCTCTAAGGTGAATCAAACCCGAGTTAAAGCCCAGGTGGACCCAGTCTTATCTTCCAACAGCCAAATAAATGACCACAATTAAATCCAAAACACTCCCACATTGCCCTCATCTTCTTCCATATAGACACTCATCATTACCTCTGGCTGGAGGTTTCCATGAGGGGTAAAGCACAAGACAGAGTCTGAAATAATCTAACTTGCCCTCATTTGCCTAAAGTCAGTGTGACCTGGACACCCTTCCTGTAAACAAGGAGTGATTTAATAGGCCTGCCACTAATACTGCTCTGCTTCTCCAATTTGAGGCCTACTGACTGTCATGTATAGATTCTTTATGTGATTTGGATTCATTAGAAAACCCAAGCACATATGGGCTAGCCTCTGCAGGGCTTTGAAGAACTCGATTAATTCAAAGGATCCCCAAATTCACTTGTTGGAGGTCAGGAACCTAACAGAGAAAGGCAATAAACTTCATCTACAATGACTGATTTTTTAGACATTTTGGTTTTGGATGAACACATGGGATCTTTCTTAAGATCCATTAGGCGCTGAATATCTAAGACACAGCCTCACACACGGCCAAGAGGCTGATTCACACACATATCTCTCAAAGCATTTTAGCAAACAGCCACAGGTGATGCCCATTCATTTCCATTTGAAAACTGTTTTCTTCAGGATTCACAAAGGGGTGGCCTGAGGCAAAGACCTTCCTGACATTCAGGGCAACAGAGGAATAGGGAAGCAAAAGGCCCAAAGCCGGTTTTTTCCACTGAGACTTTCCTTGTCACACTGATATCTGAGTTTTCTGAGATGCTCCCTTTCCTTTCAGCTATAGAATACATTGGCCATGTCACAGAGGTTGGAGGTGGTACATAACTTGGACAAAAAACCATGAGCCTACTCTGGAGAGTGGCCAGATTCAGAAAGAAAACAGGAACTTAGGAAGATAGTACGTGTTGCCCATTGATAAGGCAAGTCACAGTCCATTCATAAATTAGGCAGGATAAATGCTGGAATTCTTTCTACTAGACAGGACACATCCATAGATGAATTCTCTTTTCTAATGAATACAACCACGGACACAGAGAGTTACACAGATATAGAAACACTCACATTGTCAAAGGAATTACTAGACACAGTCCACTCCAAACCCAACAAACTGCCTTTCCTACTTATTCTCAGAACATGAGAAAAAAACCACAAACTCACTCCCACACCCACAAAGACACCTCCTTCCCCCAAGTAATTCTGTGACTATCCTGAGTGTCGTCTGACTGGTAGGCCATACTATGTACCCCCAAATGGCCTGTCCTGTCTCAGATATGGTCTCCTTGGCCAAATCTGTGACGTTGTCAGGAGCCAGAAATGGGAAAGTACCTTTTTCTCAGGAAAGGCCCCTCTACAAAGCTCTCCTGGCATTTGGCCATCCTCACATCAGTAGGTTCCAGGAAACACTGATTCTGTCCTTGGTAAATCCAAACAAGTGACCTCAATGGGACTGGGACTGGGACTGGCTCTGGTTGCCTGGCTTCTGCACACAAGTTCAGAGAGTTCCATCACCAAGGAAGAGAGGTGAGATCACTTACTTCAGGTAGTGAATGAGGACACTGCCTTGGCAATCACTTTGTCCTAACAGTTGCTTCCAAGGGTCCCATGAGATAGAGGCTGCCCCTACTTCCTGTGACACTTTCACAAGTTAGAATGGTGAATCAACCATAGGCACCCAGGAACAGCTCTCCACACAGGCCTGGTTTGGTCCATTTTCTCTACATTGAGAACAGAGAGGCTCATTAAGATACAACCCTTCATCCTGACCAGGTTGTTTGCAATGGAAGATGAGTTTTGCCCTTTAAGGTCCTTCATAGCTGCCTATATCTTCTCCAGGGATCACATCTGCATGGACCTTTGAGTTTTTCAGCATATGGAATATCCCCTACATTCCTGTATTGTAAGACCAACACTGTCCCTGGTCTTTTGTTAAGTGAGATTGTGGGAACAGTGTATGTTTAGGGTTTAATAACATGTTTGATTTGGGTTAGGAATCATTCTGCTGGATGAATAATGGTACTGGGAACCTGTGATATTTATTAAAACATAGACATAAAATATAAGTATGAAAACAGAAATCTAGGTAAGATTTGAAGCTCAGAAGGGCATTGAGCTGTTGATTGTGATACTTAGCTTTGAATTATGTTCCGCATATATGTCTCAGATAAATCGATAATCAATGGCATAGGACCTTGAACCTTGGATGATTGAATGGAAAAGAGAACTTCCACTCAAACAGGGAAACTCAGTAAGATTAGGAAGATAGTCAGTAGCTTTCAGAAGAAGAGTGAGTACAGGATTTGGACCAAAAATTCTTTATCAATAGGGTTTCGCTTAGAGAGTGAAAGTAAATATCATCACATGTGAAGAGTCACTCACATGGTGAACTGGGGAAAATATTTAGGAAAACAGACATCAATAGAGACATTAGGAAATCAGGCAAAGTATAGAGTGAGTGATAGGATTAGACATTATTAACTGCATTTAGGTTGAATATATAATTTTAGGAAGAAACAAATACGTAGTCACCAATAGGATTGATATTTGAGACTATTAGGCAAACTGGACCTGGATGTTTTTAGGAATCCATGTTCAGTTTCCATTTAGGCTTTGGTACAATCATAAGTGTGACTTTTGCTTTTTGTGTCCAGAATATTACTGTGATACAATGTATATGTAGATAAGGTGACCTGAGTATTTCTTCCACCATTTCTGGGAGCAATATTTTGAAGATGTATAAATTAGTATTCGGGGAACAAACAGGTGCACTCTTTGTCTTTGAATATGGAGAATATGCATGTATAGACCATACTGTGAATAAATAATATAACTGGTTCCAACTTCAAATAATGGATTGAATTGAAATGTGAAAATATACAGGAAATCTTATATTGATATACAACCATTCATTTCAACCCGTTTTACATCTAATGGTAATATGAGGATTATGGTTTATCATGAAGAGTGTGTGAGTTTTGCTTAAAATTGATTATGGAAATTGAAAATATTTTTTTTGGAAAAAAGTCTCATAAAAAGACCAGTCAAGAAACCTGGAGAAATACATGTGTTCTGAAGCAGGAAGTGACTGAAAGTGAAACAAATGCTTATAAATTTGTGAAATTGTAGATGAAATACATATCCTCTGATGTGCATTCACTGAAGGAATAGTAATGTACCAGTGTTGAGTAAAAATGAACGTCAAAATAAACATCATGTCCCATAGGAATCTTCTTGCATTGATGTTAAACTGAGTCAGTTAATGTAGAAATATTAGGATTTGAATGCACCATTCACTGAATTTAGTTTTCAGTCCTAAGAAACAAATATGTATTTCAGGTGGATGAATATTTCTGAGAATAATCTTGTGAAAATTTGATTATAATTCCACATACATGAACATGAATGAATTTGAAAATTTGATTATAATTCCACATACATGAACATGAATGAATTTTGGGACTGTACAAAAGACACATCTATTTCATATTTTGAAATATATGGAGAGTGTGTATATATATATATATATATATATATATATATATATATATATATATATATATACAAGAGTGTGTATACACACACACACACACACAAAACAGACATTAAAAAGTAGCAATATATATGCCAATTGAAATTCTTCATGAAATATATATCATCCACAGATCCAAAAATCTTCATTTTACTGAGCGTGGATTTATGTGTAATATTGTTTAACTAGGAAGCTCACCCATAGCTTAAATTTTCAGTTACAACATCATTTAGAAGGAGTGATCTCTTCTCATAATTTGTATCTGCCAAGTCAGCAACCTCACAAAAATGTACGTGTGATACCAGGTAGGATTCTATATGTGCATATAAAAATACATGTGCTGAATATGCTACAGAGAAAGGGAGACAGGAATTCACATATTTGCCAACTTTAAAAACACATTGAGAGAGGGAGGGGCAGATCTGCCAATCGCTCCTTCAAGGTAGGCGGACCTGCGACCCACCGGCTGAACAGGACCAGTGGCCCGCCACCGTGGAAAACACATCGCCCTGGTTGGGGGAGGGGCAATGCCGCCGGGCCTGCAAGGTAGGCAGACCTGTGACCCACAGCAGGACAGGCCCAGCAATCTGCGGAGGGGCAGAGACGCCCTCTGCGCCTGCAAGGTAGGTGGACCTGCAACCACCGACAGACCAGGCCTATGGCCCGCCAGCAGGGTAGACACATCGTCCCGGTTGGGGGAGGGGCGGAGCAGCCACAGGCGCCTGCAAGGTAGACAGACCTGCAAGGGACAGACAAAACAGACCCAGTGGCCCGCGGATGGTCAAAGCTGCCGCCCACGCCTGCAAAGTAGCCCGACTTGCGACCCACTGGCAGAACAGGCCCAGTGCCTGCAGAGGGGCAGAGTTGCTGCTCGCACCTTCAAGGTAGGCGGACCAGCTACCGACTTACAGAACAGGCCCAGCAGCCTGCTGGTGTGGTAGGCACATTGTCCCAATTTTAGGAGGGGCAGAGCCACCACCCGTGCCTGCGAGGGAGACTTTGAAACTATACAAGAGCAATATAAATATATAGGGGAAAAATTCAATAACACAACAGTTTCACCAAGCAGAAAGGAATATGAACAGTATGAAAAGACAAGGAAAGAAAGGACCATAAGCAATGCAGGTAAAGTCAACGTTAGAAGAGGTAATATCTGCAGAAGATGGAATGTCAGATAAAGAACTCAGGATATACATGCTTCAGATGATCTGGAGTCTCAAGGAAGACATTAGAGAGCAAAATCAGACAATGAAAGATCACCTTGATAATGAATTACATAAAAAAAATCCAAGAAGTATAAGATCAACTATACAGGGAGATAAAGATTATAAAATCAAACAAACAGAAATCCTAGGAATGCAGGAATCAATAAACCAACTTAAAAACTCAATTGAGAATACTACCAGCAGAGTAGAACACTTAGAAGATAGAACATCAGACAATGAAGACAAATTATTTCAACTTGAAAAGAACACAGACAGCTCAGCAAGACTTTTAAGAAACCATGAGCAGAACATCCAAGAAATATGGGATAACATAAAAAGACCAAACTTAAGAGTCATTGGGATACAGGAAGGTATAGAGGTCCAAACAAAAGGAATGAGCAATATATTCAATGAAATAAAGGAGAAAACTTCCCAGACTTGTAGAATGAGACAGAATCGCAAATCCTAGAAGCTTACAGGATGCCAAATGTGCAAAATCATAAGAGATCCACACCTAGACATATTATAATGAAGATGCCCAACATACAGAAAAAGGAGAGAATTTTAAAAGCTACAAGATAAAGGAAGCAGATTACATTTAGTGGTAAACCAATCAGGATAACAGCTGATCTTTCAACACAGATTCTGAAAGCTAGAAGATCCTGCAATAACATTTTTCAAACACTGAAAGAAAATGGGTTCCATCCAAGAATTGTGTATCCAGCGAAATTAAGCTTCAGGATAGAAGATGAAATTAAAACTTTCCACGATAAACAAAAGTTAAAAGAATTTGCAGCTAGAAAACGATTTCTTAAAAACATCCTTGGCAAAACATCACAGGAAGGGGAAATGGAAAATAACAATGAAAACCAACAGTGGGAGGTAGAGGAGTAAAGGGGGGAAAATAATCAAGGAGGAAAACAAACCATGTTTAGTAACATAAATATACAAATATGGCTGGAAGAACAACCCATATCTCAATAATAACCCTAAATGTTAATGGCTTAAACTCACCAATTAAGAGACACAGGCTAGTAGAATGGATCATAAAACAAGACCCAACAATAGGCTGCCTACTGGAGACACATTTGTTAGGAAAAGATATACATAGACTGAAGGTGAAAAGTTGGGAAAAATCATATCACTCATATGGACTTCGGAAACAAGCAGAAGTGTCCATACTCATATCAAATAAAATAGATTTCAAGCCAAAGTTAATCAAAAGGGATAAAGAGGGACACTACATACTGCTCAAGGAAACCATACACCAACAAGACAAAACAATCATAAATATATATGCCCCAAACATTGGTGCAGCTATGTTCATCAAACAAATTCTTCTCAAGTTCAAGATTCTAATAAACCAATATACAATACTCATGGGAGACTCAAACACACCTCTCTCACTACTGGACTGATCTTCCAAACAAAAGTTGAATAATGAAACTATAGAACTCAATAACACAATTAATAACCCAGACTTATGATATATATATATATATATATATATATATATATATATATATAGAATATACCACCCAACATCAAGCAGTTACACTTTTTTCTCAGCAGCACATGGATACTTCTCAAAAAATAAATCATATATTATGTCACAGAGCTACTCTTAGACAATATAAAGGAGTAGATATAATACCAGGCATCTTATCTGATCATAAGGAAATGAAACTGAAAATCAACAATGAAAGAAAGAAGGAAAAATCATGTATCACATGGAGAATGAAAAATAGGTTACTGAATGATCAATGGGTTATAGAAGACATCAAGGAGGAAATTTAAAAAATCTTAGAGATAAATGAAAACACAGACATTACATATCAGAATCTATGGGACACATTGAAAGCAGTTCTAAGAACAAAATTCATTGCTTGGATTTCATTCCTTAAAAAAAGGAAAAAAAAAAGACAAATAAATGATCTCATACTTCATCTCAGAATCCAAGAAAAAGAAGAGCAAAACAACAGCAAAAGAAGTAGAAGCCAAGAAATAATTAAAATCAGAGCTGAAATTAATGAAATCGAAACAAAGAAACAATTGAAAAAATTGACAAAACTAAAAGATGGTTCTTTGAAAAAATAAATAAAATCGACCGACCCTTAGCCAAGCTAACAAAGAAAAGAATAGGGAGAATTCAGTATCACAACAGATAGTTCAGAAATACAGAAGATAATCCGAAATTATTTTGAATTCTTATTCTTCAATAAAATAGAAGATAGTGAAGGCATCGATAAATTTCTCAAGTCATATAATCTGCCCAGATTGAGTCAGGAGGATATAGGCAACCTAAACAGACCCATAACAATTGAGTAAATAGAATAAACCATCAAAAGACTACCAACTAAGAAAAGCCCAGGACCGGATGGGTATACAGCAGAGTTTTAAAAAACCTTTAAAGAGGAACTAATACCATTACTTTTCAAGCTATTTCAGGAAAAATGCAAAAATCCTCAATGAAATTGTGGCGAATCGGATACAAAAACATATTAAAAAAATTGTGCACCATGATCAAGTAGAATTCATCCGTGGGATGCAAGGCTGGTTCAATATACAGAAATCAATAAATGTTATTCATCACATCAATAGACTTAAAAATAAGAACCATTTGATCATCTCGATAGATGCAGAAAAAGCATTCGACAATGTACAGCATCCCTTTATGTTCAAAACTCTGAAAAAACTAGGGATAACAGGAACATACCTCAATAATGTAAAAGCAATCTATGCTAAGCCTCAGGCTAGCATCATTCTGAATGGAGAAAAATTGAAGGCATTCCCTCTAAAATCTGGAAGAAGATAGAGATGCCCTCTCTCACTACTTCTGTTCAACATAGTTCTCGAAACACTGGCCAGAGCAATTAGAGAGATTAAAGAAATCAAAGGCATAAAAATAGGAAAAGAAGAACGTAAATTATCACTATTTGAAGATGACATGATTCTATACTTAGACCCAAAAAGGTATACAAAGAAACTATTAGAGCTAATAAATGAATTCACCAAAGTGGCAGGATATAAAATCAATACGCATAAATCAAAGGCATTCCTGTATATCAGCAACAAATCCTCTGAAATAGAAATGAGGACAACCACTCCATTCAAAATATACACACACACACACACAAAAAAAAAAAAAAAATACTTGGGAATCAACCTAACAAAAGAGGTGAAAGACTTATAAAATGAAAACTACAGAACCCTAAAGAGAGAAATAGAAGAAGATCTTAGAAGATGGAAAAATATACTATGTTCATGGATAGGCAGAACTAACATCATCAAAATGGCAATATAACCAAAATTCTCTATATGTTAAATGCAATGCCAATCGGGTCTAAAAGCATGCAATGGAGGAAGGATAGCATCTTCAACAAATGGTTCTGGGAAAACTGGAAATTCATATGCAACAAAAAGAAACTGAATCCATTTCTCTCGTCATGCACAAAAGTTAACTCAAAATGGATTAAGGAGCTTGATAGCAAATCAGAGACACTGCATCTGATACAAGAAAAAGTTGGCTATGATCTACATACTGTGGGGTTGGGCTCCTAATTCCTCAATAGGACACCCATAGCACACGAGTTAAAAACTAGAATTAACAAATGGGACTTACTCAAACTAAAAAGTTTTTTCTCATCAAAAGAAAAAATAAGAGAGGTAAATAAGTAGTCTACATCCTGGGAACAAATCTTTACTCCTCACACTTCAGATAGAGCCCTAATATCCAGAGTATACAAAGAACTCAAAAAATTAAACAATAAGAAAACGAATAACCCAATCAACAAATGGTCCAAGGACCTGAACAGACACTTCTCAGATGAGGACATACAATCAATCAATAAGTACATGAAAAAATGCTCACCATCTCTTGCAGTCAGAAAAATGGAAAACAAACCCACCCTAAGATACCATCTCACTCCAGTATGATTGGCAGCCATTATGAAGTCAAACAACAAGTGCTGCCGACGATGTGGGGAAAAGGGTACACCTGTACATTGCTGGTGGGACTGCAAATTGGTGCAGCCAATTTGAAAGAAGTATGGAGATTTCTTGGAAGCTAGGAATGGAACCACCATTTGACCCAGCTATTCCCCTTCTCAGTGTATTCCGTAAGACCTAAAAAGTGCATGCTGCACTGACACTGCTACATTGATGTTCATAGCAGCACAATTCAAAATAGCAAGAGTGTGGAACCAACTTAGATGCCCTTCAATAGACGAAGGAAAAAAAATGTGGCATTTATACACAATGGAATAATACTCTGCATTAAAAAATGTCAAAATCATAGAATTTGCTGGGAAATAGATGGCATTAGAACAGATTATGCTAAGTGAAGCTAGCCAATCCCTAAAAAAAAAAAAAAACAAATGCCAATAGTTTTATTTGATATAAAGAGAGTAACTAAGAACAGAGTTGGGAGGAAGAGCATGAGAAGAAAATTAACATTAAACGGGGGTGAGAGGTGGAAGAGAAAAGGAAAGAGAAGGAAAATTGCATGGAAATGGAAGGAGACCCTCATGGTTATACAAAATTACATACAAGAGGAAGTTAGGGGAAAGGGGGGAAAAAACAAAGCGGGAGAAATGAATTACAGTAGATGGAGTAGAGAGAGAAGATGGGAGGGGAGGGGATGGGGGATAGTAGAGGATAGGAAAGACAGCCGACTACAACAGACACTACTATTGCAATACGCAAAACAGTGGATGTGTAACAGATGTGATGCTGAAACCTGTATACGGGGTAAAAATGGGAGTTCATAACCCACTTGAATCAAAGTGTGAAATATGATATGTCAAGCAATAGGTAAAGTTTTGAACAACCAACAATAAAAATTAAAGGAAAAAAACACATAGAGAACTATTTCAATGAAAAATGGACTAGATATATAACACCTACCCTTTATCATGCAAAAGGCAAGTCCAACTATACACCATGCTTCCTTTGAACGGCTTGTATTTCTATTCTGTTTGTGTTATTATTCTCCATCATAGTAGGATTAGTAGTCAGAGTCTAGTAGGGTATGGGTTAGTGTCAGGGATTCAGTATTTTGAATGGAAAAAAGGAAAATGAATCCAATGTGCATGCAAATATGAGCTACACAATAAATTTCCCACTCTCATCCAGAACAATGGCTTCACATTACCTTCGCCCCAAATAAGACGCAATTAGAGGAGAAGAGTTGGAAAATCTGTGAATATATATCTGGAATGGAAAATTCAAAGGAGTTCACAACCTTGGATGTGGTAGAGGAGTTTCCAAATGTAAGGGACAAGGTAAACACTCCACATACTTGTAGCTCTTCTGGCCTAAAGTCTTCTTGAGAAACTGCCTCTGATGTTGGGAATTCAAAATATATGTTGTTGTCAGGAGCTTTAGCTTTCTTTCTAGTGAGACCATCAGAGCTGGGTCTACATCTATGTGACCTGGAGGACGTGGTTTCTTATTTTCCAATGAACACTAGGCTACAGTACTGAATTCTCTCTTTGTAAGTAAACTGTGACCACTGGGGTCTAAGAGTCTCGCCGTGTGGACTGTGAAGGCATTTGGTCATTCTCCACTTTTCGTGGTGTTTCTTGCTGCTACACTGGGAGATTGGTATTTTCTACACGAAATACAAGGAGTTGAACTGGGACACAGTGCTGAAGGGAGTTCTGTCATGTGTAGTGGGTCATGGACTGCAGGAGAATGCACCAACCAGGCTTCTAGCCCACATAGATTGTCCCCTTGTCCATAGCAACTTGATTATGAACATTGCCCTAAAAATTCTCCATATACCAATATGCCTTTACATATAAGGGTTTCCTGGCTGCACCACGTCAGTCACATGCCATTTGGAAGCAATGGCAGATCCACATGGCCCCACCACGGATGTTTTATCACAAACCTGCACACCAAAGCTTGCGCCTACAATTGAGGAGTATCCAACTTACTGGCATCTCTGTTCTACACCATTTTAATGAAACTCAGTCAATAAAGGCACTCATGATCAGCAATAGGGCATACAAAGGTTCTCCATTGCCACCTGGTCATAGGAATTTCAAAAATTTTATGGTATTTATCTAGCCATTTTTTAAGGTGGAAGTTGGAGGCACTGTGGGTTTCAATTCATTTAGGAACCATTAAATTGTGAGGAAGCTCATTTCAATGAAATCTCTGGAGGACACTCAAAGGCAAGTCTTCCCAAAGAGTCGCCAAAAGGTCACATGAAGCCAGGCCCATTGAGGTCTACAGTGTGAGGTCTATGTGTGTTTTCACTATGGCTGCCAAGTCTTTCAGAATAAAATCTTGTGATATCCTGGGTGAGATTCCCAGTGCTCTGTGGAAAGCCAGCCTGGGCCTAGCTCTCAGTTTCCAAGAGCGAGTCTCATGTGTGGCCTCCTAAAAACTCAAAACAATTCATGCCAATACTTCTCTGAGTTCAGTTCCATAACTCAGTCTCTAAGGGGAATCACACCAGATTTCAAGTCCTGGTTGACCTACTCATCTCTTCCAACCCCAACACAAATGACCAAAATTAAACCAAAACATTCCCACATGACCCTCATCTTATTGCATATAGACACTCATCTTAACCTCTGGCTGGAAGTTTCCATGAAGGACACAGCCCAAGACAGTGTCCAAAATAGGCTTCCTTGCCCCTTATTTTCCTAATGTCAGGGTGGCATGAACACCCTTCCTGTAACCCAGAAGTGATCAAATAGGCCTGCTGTAATACTGCTCTGCTTCTCCAATTTGAGGCCTACTGACAGTGGGGTTTAGAATCTTTATGTGAATTGGAGTCATAAGAAAACACAAACACCACTGGGCTAGCATGTGCAGGGCTTTGAAGAAATCATTTGACCCAAATGATCCCTATTCTCACTTGATGGAGTTCAGGAACCTTACAGTAGAAGGCAAGAGACTTTATCCTCAATGACTCCTCTTTTGGGCATTTTGGTTTTGGATTCACACATGGGATCTTTCTTTATATCAATCAGGTGCTAAGAATCTAAGCCACAGCCTCACACAGGGCCAAGAGGCTGATTCAGACACACCCCTTTCTAAAGCAATTAGGCAAAGAGCCACAGGTGAGGCCCATTCATTTCCATTTGAAAAGTGTTTTGTTCCGGCTTCACGAAGGTGTGGCCTGAGGCAAAGAAATTTCTGACATACAGGGGAATAGAACAAAAGGTAAGCAAAAGGCCCAAAGCACGGTTTTTCCACTGAGACTTTACTGGTCACACTGATATCTGAGTTTTCTTAGTTGCTCGCCATTCCCTTCAGCTATCCAGTACATGGCCATGTCACAGAGCTTGAAGGTGGTACTTCTCTTGGACACCAAACCATGAGCCTATTCTGGAGAGTGGCCAGAATTTAAAAATAAAACCAGAACTTAGGAAAATAGCAGGTGTTGCCCATCGATAAGGGAAGCCGCAGTGCATTCATATATTCGGCTGGATGAATGCTGGGAAGCTTTCTACCAGACAGGACACATCCATTCATGCATTCTCTTTTCTAATGTCTACAACCAAGGACACAATGGGATACACAGACATAGAAACACTTGGTTTATCAAATCACTTATTAGAAACAGTTCACTCCAAACCAAACAAACCGCCATTCCTACCTATTCTGAGAACATGAGACAAAAGCACAAACACACACCCACACCCACAAAGCACCTTCTTCCCCCAAGTAGGTCTCTGACTATCCGGAGTGTCCTCTGACTATTGGGCCAAACTATGTTCCCCCGAAATTGCCTGTCCTGTTTCAGATCTGGTTTCCTTGGCCAACTCTGTAAAGTTGTCAGGAGGCAGTGGTGATCCACTACCTGCTTTCTCAGGAAAGGCCACTCTTCAGAGCTTTCCTGGCTTTTGGCAATCCTCATATCAGTAGGTACCAACAAAGACTGATTCTGTCCTTGGTAAATCCAAAGAAGTGAGACCACTGCTACTGGGACTGGAATGGGATTTGGGTGCCTGGATTCTTTGATCCCAAATTCAGAGAGTTCTATCACCAAGGATGTGAGGTGAGGTCTGAGGTCACTTCCTTTAGGAACTGAATGAGCTCACACCATTTGCAACCACTTTGTCCTAACAGTTGCTTCCAAGGGTCCCCTGAAATGAAGGCTGCCCCTGCTTCCTGTTACAGTTTCACGAGTTTGAATGGTATATTAACCATAGGCAACCGGGAACAGCTCTCCACACAGCCTGGTTTGGTTCTTCTTCTCTACATTAAGAAGAAAGAGGCTGATTCAGACATATCCCTTCATCCTGACCAGGTTGTTTGCAAGAGAAGATGAATTTTGCTCACTCAGTTTCTTCATAGCTGCCTACAACTTCTCCAGGGATCATTTTTACATGTACCTTTGAGTTTCTTAGCAATAGGAAGTTCCCCTACATTCCTATATTGTAAGACCTACTCTGTCCCTGCTCTTCTGTAAAGTTATATTGAGGGAACAGTGTATGGTTAGGGTTAATAACAGGTTCAATTTGCATTAGGAATCATTCTGCTGGATGAATAATGGTATTGGAAACCTGCGATATTTACAACAATATATAGGTGAAACATAAGTATGAAAACAGAAATCTATTTAAGATTTGAAGCCCAGAAGAGCATTGGGACCTTGATTGTGATACTGAGCTTTGATTTATTTTCTGCACAGATGTCTCAGATACATCAATATACAATGGCAAAGTTCCATGTATTTTGGATGATTGATTGTCAAAGAGAACTTCCAGTCAAAAAGGGATAATCAGTAGGATTAGGAAGATAGTCGGTAGGTTTAGAAAGGAGAGTGAGCATAGGATTTGGACCAAAAGTTCTTTAGCTATAGGGTTTCGGGTATAGAGTGAATGTAAATGTCACCACATGTGAAGAGTCAGTCACAATGATGAACTGGGGAAAATATGTAGGAAAGCAGATATCAATAGAGACATTAGGAAATCTGGCAAAGTGTACTCTGTAGCGAAAGGTTAATATAATAGGTACTTATCACTTCCTGTTTTCTGTATGCTTAATAAAACACTGTTGAAATCTTGAGAACTGTTTGCTAATCTTGTTCCCAGAATGTTCTGTCCTCAACTGCCAAACTGCAGAAAGTACTTCCTCACCCAGTTGCCCACAAACAGCTCACTCGCCCGGACCCATCAATAAACATCCTGCCCTGCCCTCTCAAAGGAAAGTATATAAGCTCTGCTTAAGCTGTTCTCAGGGCTCTCTGCTCTATTCAAGTGAACTCTGAGCCCCAGCATGCTGGACCCATAATAAACCCTTTGCTTTTGCACGAGACAGTCTCTTGGTGGTTTCTTCCCCGGATGCTCGCCCGACCTTTACATATGGAGGTTCCACTGAGATCCAGCAGCGGCAGATGAGAGACCCCAACGGGCTCCTCACGGGGTATGTAAGGCGCCTCTTTCTGGTTTCAGGTTTCAGGTTAGGGCTTGGCAAAATGGCTGTTGATGAAGAGTGTGAGCTCTCTCCGACGATGGCTGACAGACATGTCATAGAGCCACAGGCCACGTCACTGGGGGACTCCCCAGAGAACTCGGGAAATCGAGGAACAATAGTCTCCTCAACTCAGTGATATTTTGTTTCAGATTCGGCATATCCAGCCCATCAGGTTTTGCCGGCTACTCAGTCCTGGTCTCAGTGTTGGACGTCCATTGCCTGTCTTTATTGTTTTGTCTTGTCTGTGTCGTGTGTCGTTGCTTTTACTGATTGTTTATCTTTCATAATGGGATAGAGCACTTCAATGCCTCTTTCCCTGACCCTTGATCATTGCACCAAAGTCCGCTTAAGGGCTCAGAATCTTTCTTTTTCAGTAAAACGCTGGACCTGGCAGACTCTCTGTGCCTCAGAATGGCCCACCTTTGGATTCAGATAGCCCCTAGAAGGATCTTTCTACTTCCCACTAATTTAAAAAGTCAGAGATATTGACTTTCAGCCAGCGCCATATAGACATCAGGATCAAGAGACATATATCTTAACTTTTCAAGACATCTGCAATTCTCCTCCTCCATGTGTGAAGCTTTTCCTTGCCCCTGCCCCCACTCCTACTCCTTCCCTCATGCTCTCTCAAACCTTCTGCTCCTCCTCCTCCTTCAACCTCTGTTCTCCTTGAGTCACAAGATTTGACTCTACTGGACTCTCGTCCTACTACTTATTCCCTGCCCTCGTCCCCCAACCCCCAACACCCTCTAAGTAATTCCCCTGCTGCTGACTCAGCCTGTCCGCCATTGGAAAAAGCTAAGCGAGCCCAGCGCACTCCAAATAACTCCCCTGGAGCAAACACACCCCCTCCTCCCCTGGAGGATGCTGGCCCGGCTAAAGGAATTTGCAGGCGTTGAATGATTGAAATCCCTGGAACTCCCGTGATGCTCCCTCTCCATTTCTAAGGAACAATGATTGATGACAACCATGGGGGAAAAGTGCAAGCCTACGAGTTTTTACCTTTCTCCTCTTCAGACCTAAATAACTGGAAAAATAACAATCCCCCTTTTACTGAGGACCCCACCTGGGTCTCAGGTGTGGTTGAATCATTGATGTTTTCACACCAGCCTACTTGGGATGACTGCCAACAACTCCTAGGGACTCTCTTCATGACAGAGGAACAAAAGAGAATCTTCCTGGATTCTAGAAAAAAATATTCTCGGACCAGATGGGTGACCGACAAAACTTCCCAACATATGCAAAGCCGCCTTTCCCTTGCACAGACCCAACTGGGACCCCAAAACCTGTGAAGGTAATGAGCATCCTTCCTCTTATTGCCGGGCTCTAATAGTGGGTATCTTAGTGGCTGCTAGGCGATCAACTATTTTGGCCAAGGTAAGAGAGATTATTCAAGGGACTGATGAATGTCCCTCCATGTTCCTACAGGGAATTATGGAGGCATATAAGAGATTTACTCCTTTCGATCCTCAGGCAGAGAATCAAAAGGCATCTGTCATGGTGGCCTTTATTGGGCAAGCTGTTCTGGATATTAAAAGACAGTTACAATGCTTAGATGGATTACAAGATATGACTTTGAGAGGTTTAGTCAGAGAAGCCAAGAAGGTATACTAAGAGAGAAACTGAGGAAGAGTATGGAGGAAAGGGAGGATAAAAGAAACAAAAGACAGACTAAGGCATTTACAACGGTCCTGGTCACAACAACAAATAGACCAGAAATTAAGAAACATGGAGACAGGAAGGGACACCGGGGACCACACTAGAGGCCACCCCTGGCCTCAATTCAATGTGCCTACTCTAAAAAAAAAGGACACTGGGCTAAAGAGTGCCCTAGAAAGAGACAGCCAGGCCAGCTGGACATTCTGACTCTGTAGGATTACTAAGAAAGTCGGGGCTCAGATCCTCTCCTTGAGCTCAGGTTAACTTTTGAAGTGGAGGGGACCCCAGTATACATTGAAGTGGATACAGGGGCAATATATTCTGCCTTTAAGGCCCAATTGGAACCTCTATCAAATAAAAGGTCTCTAATTCACGGGGCTAATGGCAGTAAATATCAGGCTTGGACAACTAAGAGGACCATGGACCAGGGGAAAGGAAAAATCCATCACTCCTTCCTAGTAATCCCAGAATGCATGGCCCCATTGATTGGCAGAGATCTGCTCACAAAGCTCTGGGCCAAAATAACTTTTAACCCTGAAGGCCCCCAAGTGGAATTTCTAAATCCTTCAGTAAAAACTCCTATAATCACGGCTCTAACTATGTCAGTAGAAAATGTACATCAAATCACTCACCTTGGTTCAAAGAAACTGCATTCATTTTTGAAGGATCAAAAACAGTTTTCCACTAACCGACTCACAGTGAAAGGAAACAACTGAATGGATAACAAAAGCCTGTTGGGTCCATCAATTGGTTAATTCTTACCCTTCCAAGCTTCCTGCAGGAAAGCACCTACGAGGAACCAGACCAGGACAATTCTGGGAAGTGGACTTTACTGAAATTAAGCCAGCAAGGAATGGACTTAAATATCTCCTAGTCTTTGTAGATACATTTTCAGGATGGATTGAAGCTTTCCCCAAAAAAAAACAGAAAAGAAAAAAAAATGAAACAGCGCAAATGGTGGTCAAGAAGATTCTGGAAGATATTTTTCCAAGGTATGGCCTGCCTAAAGTAATATGGTCTGATAATGGACCGGCGTTCGTGGCCCAGGTAACTCAGAGGTTAGCAAGGACCCTGGGGATTAATTGGAAATTACATTGTGTTTACAGACCCCCGAGTTCAGGACAGGTAGAAAGAATGAATAGAACCATTAAAGAGACCATAACGAAATTAAGCTTAGAGACCGGCATAAAAGATTGCACTATGCTCCTGCTTTATGTACTGTTTCATGCAAGAAATACTCAATCTATTTCTTTGTGTAACCTCACACCCTGTGAAATTCTCTATGGTGTCCCTCCTCCAGTAAGGGTCCTACCCCAACTCTAAGACCTAACGATTCCTTCCACACCCCCTTGCTTTACAGACTTAAAGCTCTTGAAAGAACTCAGAGACACCTGTGAAAACAGATGGCCACTGCCTACCAACCTGGGGATGAGGGGACTCTACAGCGATATCAAATAGAGACTTCATCTATGTAAGACGACATCTGGTGTCATCCCTGGAACTCCCCTGAAAAGGACCATACCAGGTGCTACTTATAACACCTACAGGGTAAAGGTAGTCAAAATCACTTCCTGGATCCCTACCTCTCATCTCAAGCCTGTGCCCTGTCCAGACTCTGGCTGGAAACTGGAAAAGACTGGAAACCCTTTCAAATTGTGGATTCGCTGTGTGGATAAGGCTATAGACTCTCCCCTTGACCACCAGTAGTCCTAACCCTCATAAGCCTGTTCAGCAGCGATGTCTGATCACAAATCCTACTGGAAAGGAAGTATGGTCTATCTTGCATACAGCCCGCTTAGGGACCTGGTGGCCATCTCTCCAGCCAGACATTTGTCAGCTGCGTATAGGTCTTCCCTATTGGGATATCCCTAATGAAGAGGATCCCACTAAAATTCCATTAAATTCCTTCCATACCATAGATAATGGAAACAAACATTATTGATGTAGGGACACGCGAGCCAGATGCTGGTTGGCTAGCCTAGATTACTATGTTTGCCCAGTGTACTATCAAAGCCACAAACAGTCAAGGCTGTGTGCTGGAAACGCCAACATCTTCTGTAAGTCATGGGGATGTGAGCATACAGGGACTGCCACATGGAACCCAAACTCCTCATCAAATTCTGTACACAGCATTGGCCATATTACCAATTAGACAACCAAAACTGATGGCCCCCTGAAGGGTCTCTAGATCTTCAAATTCTGTGTGACCTTTTTAACTTCTGCAAGTGCTCAAAAGGGTGAAAGGAGATTCCTCTATGTGGAGGCCTTTTCTCTCCTTTGCTCACATCGTGAACTATGCTTCTCCAATACATGCTCACCCTCAGCCTTCTGCTCTAGACTCTCTGTTGTCACTCCCACATCATCAACTTGATTTCTCCCCTCCAATTACTATATTAAAAACCCAAACCTCCACCGTTTCTCAGACCAATGCCCCCTTGCTGAGGTAGCAGGTACTGAGGTAACCCTCCACTCACTCACTCCTCTCTTCTCCTGTCAGTGCCCACACTAGGTCCCACCAGGTCCTCTTACCAGCTAACCCAAAGCTCAAACCAGCTGAGAAGAGCCCTCAGACCCCTATCCAAGATGTAATGAAAATGGCCTTTAAAGTTGCTTTGTCATCACTGAAAACAGGTTACTAAGAATTTAAAGTCCCTTACAGGCTTTTTGGGATACTCACTCCCATCTCCCTCTCTGTTCTACCCGTTCTACTACTCATGTTTTTGGTGCTAGGAAGATTTCAAAACCCTTTTCCATTATTCTTTTACATCTCTCCTTCCTCATTCTCAGATCCAAAGAGCTGCGCTCAGCCCTGCATTTCCCGTCTTCCCCCTCTGTACCAGGCCCACAGGAAAGTCTTAACTGACCTTATCCAGAAGTTTTCACCATGGCTAACTTTAGGACTTTCAGCAAAAGAGTCCCTATAAAAGAGTTCAGTGTAGATAAACTTCCTCTTTTTGTGTTGCCCTGGTCTACCTGGCAACTGGCTGAAAAAAATCAGCACTCCTGAGCTAGACACACCCTTACTAGTTTTTCACAACATATGTGATCAAGGCCTCTGGCCTTGAGCTGGGGCTTCATAGAGATGGCTATATTTGTAAGATGGATACGTTGCAAACTGGGCTCCGTGGAAACAGCTGGCAGAGGGAAAAAAGGGGAAAAAAAAGCTCTCCCGCACCCAGGTGTCCTTGAAAATTTAACTTGCCCAGAACTGAGGAAAAATCAGAAACAAAAACTGCTCTTTGTGAACTTCTGCAGACTGTGAACTTCAGAGCCCCTTCCCTTACATGTTGGGTACAAAATTCTGAAACTACCTAAACTTGGGTTTCAGGGGATTAATTGATTACAACAGAAGCAATGCCCTCTGAATCTGGTTGCAACCAAATATGACTGTTTCCTTGTCTTTGGTGCTATCTTAGGTGCCTTGCCTTTTCCGTCCCTACAACAATATAATTCTATATACTTAAACGTTGTTTATGTTTTTATGAAATGGTCAACAGAAGTGATTAATTGTGTAATGGTGCAGATGTTTCCCAGAGTGCTCTATTATGACGCAGGTTCATTTGAAGATCAAATAGAGGGGCATACAACCCGGTTCAGGTGGGAACATATATCTCTCACCTTAGCCATTCTATTATGAATAGGAGTTGCTGCCCGGGTTCACACAGGAACCACTGCCCTGGTCCATGGGACACAACAAATGACCCAATTAGAAGCAGCAATAGATCAAAACTTAAAGATATTAGAAAATTCCATCACAGCTTTGCAGGAATCTTTTACCTCTCTCTTTGAAGTTTGCTGGGAGCCATCAGCCAAGTAGGTATGACAAATTCCTTGCCAGCTTACTCCCATGCTGTCTAGTGGAAGGACTTCTGAAAGGTGACCTTGCTCAAGGACCAGGGCAGGATCCGTGTTTAGGGTGTTCCCCCTTTAGAATAGGGCGGTTTAGCATAATAGGAGATTAGGGTGTTCCCCCTTTAGAATAGGGCAGTTTAGCATAATAGGAGATTAGGGTGTTCCCCCTTTAGAATAGGGCGTATCCTGCTGCTGAGTTCCTCTTGAGTGCTAAGGGTCAGACTGCATATTTTGGGAGACAGAAGCCCATGCAGAGTGGATTTGGGAGAGAGTGGATTTGGGCAGAGAACGTGGATTCCCCCAGAGCGTGTTTGTAGACGGCCGGTGTGAGTTCGGGAATAAAGAATTGCTGTTTGAATCTACAAGCTGTGTGGAGACTCGTGATTTGTGCCCAGCCAAAGACTGCGGCAGAAGTTGTTTTACAGAAAAGTCGAGGGTTGGACCTCCATTTCATGAGAGAAGGGAGTCTTTGTGCTGCATTGAGGAAAGAATGTTTTTTTTTTTTTATGTCGACCATACTGGAGTTGTAACAAACTCTATGAGTAAATTAAAAAGATGCCTTGAAGAGCATCAAAGAGAGATAGAGACCCAAAATTGGTGGTTTGAGTCTTGGTTTACACAGTCCCCCTGGTTAACTACATTTTAATCAACCCTGGCCGGTCCAATAATAATCCTCATTTTATTGCTTACTATAAAACCCTGTTTCTCAACCATCTAATTTCTTTTCTCCAAGCTCAAATTGGACAAGGTAAACTTATGTTAATACCCCACTAGCATACATAAAATGTGACACCCCCCAACAATCACTTTTATGATTAAAAGTAGCCAGAAGAAGAAGTGGGGAATGAAATGTTAATAAAATATGTACTTGTCACTTCCTGTTTTTCTGTACGCTTAACAAAACACTGTTGAAATGTTGAGAAATGTTTCCTAATCTTGTTCCCAGAATGTGCTGTCCCCAACTGCCAAACTGCAGAATGTACTCCCTCACGCGTTTACACACAAACCGCTTACTCGCCCTGACCCATCAATAAACTTCCCTCCCTGCCCTCTCCAAGAAAATTATATAAGCTCTGCTTAAGATGTTCTCAGGGCTCTCTGCTCTATTCAAGTGAGCTCTGAGCCCCAGCATGCTGGACCCCAAATAAACCCTTTCTGTTGCATGAGATAGTCTCTTGGTGGTCTCATCCTCTGACACTCGCCCTACATTTACTTGGATGATTGAATGTAGATGAGAACATCCATTCAAAAGTGATAGTCGGTAAAATTAGGAAGATAGTCAGTAGGTTTAGGAAGAAGAGTTAGTATAAAATTTGGAACAAAAGTTATTTAGCAATAGGGTTTCGGTTACAGAGTGAATGTAAATGTCAACACAAGTGAAGAGTCAGTCACAATGATGAATTGGAGAAAATATGTTGGAAAGCAGATATCAATACAGACATTACAAAATCAGGCAAAGTATAAAGTCAGTGATAGGATTAGACATTTTCAACAGGGTTGAGTTTGAATATATAATCTTAGGAAGAAACGAATATGTAGTCATCAATAGGATTGATATTTGAAAGCATTAGGCAAATTGGAAATTGATGATTTTAGTAATCCATGTTCACTTTCCATTTAGGCTTTGGTACAAATAAAAGTTTGACCTTTGAATTTTGTGTCCAGAATATTACTGTGATAAAATGTATATATAGATCGGGTGACATAAGAATTTCTTCCACCATTTTTGGGAGCAATATTTTGAAGACTTATAAATTAGTATTTGGGGTACAAACAGGTGTACCCTGTGTCTATGAATATAGAGATAATGCATGAATAGACCAACTGTGAATAAGTAATATAACTGGTTCCACTTTAAATGGTGGATTGAATTGATATCTGAAAATATGAAAAATCTTATATTGATATACAATCATTCATTCCAACAAGTTATACATCAATGTTAATATTAGGGTTATGGTTTATCATGAAGGGTGTGTGAGTTTTGCTTCAATGTGATTATGAAAATCGAAATTAATGTGTTTGGAAAAAAGAATCTTGAGAAGACCAGTTAAGAAATATGGAAGAATCATGTGTTCTAAAGTAGGAAGTGATTGAAAGTGAAAAAACGCCTATAATTTTGTCATCTTTTTGATGAAATATATATCCTATGATGTGCATAAACTGAAGAAATAGTAATGTACCAGTGTTGAATTAAAATGAACATCAAAATACACATCATGTTCCATTTGAATCTTCTTGCATTGAGGTTAAACTGGGTCAGTTACTCTAGATATATTAGGATTTGTATGCAACATTCACTGAAGTTAGTTTTCAGTACAAAAAACAAAGAAGTATTTCAGGTGGATGAATATTTCTGAGAATAATATTTAGAAAAGATCATCATAAATCCACATACATGAATATGAATGAATTAAGGGAGTGTATATTAAGATACAAATATTTCATATTTTGAAAAATCTGGAGAATGTGTGTATGTATATATATACACATATATATACATACACACAAACACATTAAAAACTCGCAATATATATGCTATTCGAAATTCATCATGAAATATATATCATTCACAGATCTAAAATATTCATTTTACTGAACATGGATTTATGTATAATGTTGTAAAACTAGGAAGCTCATCCATTGGTTATATTTTCAGTTCCAACGGTGTTTAGGAGGAGTGATCTTCTCTCACAATTTGTATCTGCCAAGTCGTTCACCTCACAAGAATGTAGGTGTGGTACCAGGTAGGATTCTATATGTGTTTATTGCTGTTGCATTGGGAGTTTAGTAATTGCTTCATGGAATCCAAGGAGTTCAACTGGGACACAGTGCTGGAGCGAGTTCTGTCAGGCGTGGTGGGTCAGGGTATGCAGGAGAATGCACCAACCAGGCTTCTATCCCACATTGCTTGCCCCCTTAAACATAGCAACCTGATTGTAAACATTGCCCTGAAACCTCACCATATAACAAGATGCCTTTGCATAGGAGGGTCTGCTGACTGCACCATGTCAGTCACAAGCCATTTGGAAGCCAATGGCAGATCCACATGGCCCCACCACAGATGTTTTTCACACACCTGCCAACCACTACTCTAGGACAACTACTCAGCAGGCTCCAACTTATTTTCATGAAACCCAATCAATCAAGGCACGGTCTGGTACACTCATGATCAGCAACAGAATGTCCAATGGTTCTCCAGTGCCACCTGGTCATGGGAAATTGAAAATTTTCATGGTATTTATCTAGCCATTTTTCAAGGATGAAGTTGGATGCACTGTGTGTTTCAATTCATTCAGGAACCATTAAATGTTGAGGAAGCTCATTTCAATGAAAGTTCTGGAGAATTCTCACAGGCAAGGCTTCCCAAAGAGTGGCCAAAAGGTCACATTAAGCCAGGGCCATTGAGGTCTAAAATGTGATGTCATTGTCTGTTTTGACTCTCAACAATGGCTTCCAAGTCTTTCAGAATAAAATCATGTGATATCCTGGTTGAGATCAGAGTGCCCTGTGGAAAGCTACCCTGGGCCTTGATCTCAGTCTCCAAAGATGACTCTCATGCGTGGCTTCCTCAAATCCCAACACAATTCATGGCAATACTTCTCTGAGGTGAGTTCCAGAACTCAGTCTCTAAGGGGAATCACACCAGAGTTCAAGCCCAGGTGGACCCAGTCATCTCTTCCAACTGCCACACAAATGACCACAATAAAACCGATATTCTCCCACATGGCCCTCATCTTCTTCCATATTGACACTCATCATAACCTCTGGCTGGAGGTGTCCATGAGGGACGCAGCCCAAGACAGTGTCCAAAATAAGCTCCATTGCTCCTCATTTGCCTAAATTCGGGGTGGCCTGGACACCCTTCCTTTGTACCAGGAGTGATCAAAAAGGCCTGCCCGTAATACTGCACCACTTTTCCCATTTGAGGCCTATTGAGTGTCGGTTAAAGATACTTTATGTGAATTGGAGTGATGAGAAAACCTAAGCACCTACGGGATAGCCTCTGAAGGGCTTTGATGAACTCATCTGACCCAAATGATCCCTATTCTCACTTGATGGAATTCAGGAACCTTACAGAGGAAGGCAAGAGACTTCATCCACAATGACAGCTCTTTTTGCCATTTTTGATTTGGATGCACACATGGGATCTTTCTTTAGATCCATCAGGTGCTGAGAATCTAAGTCAAAGAATCACACTGGGCCAAGAGGCTGATTCAGACACAACTCTTTCCAAATCAATTAACGAAAGAGCCAAAGGTGAAGCCTATTTATTTCCATTTGAAAACTATTTTGTTCAGGATTCACAAAGGGGTGGCTTGAGACAAAGACTTCCTGACTCTCAGGGCAACAGAATAATAGGTAAGCAAATGGCCCAAAGCAGGGTTTCTCCACTGAGACTTTCTTGGTCAACTGATATCTGAGTTTTCTCAGATGCTCGTCATTTCCTTCAGCTATCCAGAACATTGCCTTGTCACAGAGCTTGGAGGTTGTACATAACTTATACACAAAACCATGAGCCTATTCTGGAGAGTGTCCAGAATTCTGGAAGAAAACAGCAAATTAGGAAGGTAGCAGGTATTGCCCATTAATAAGGCAATCCACAGTCCATTCATAAAATGGGCAGGATGAATGCTGGGAAGCTTTCTACTAGACAGGACATATCCATTGATGCATTCTCTTTTCTAATGTCTACAACCACGGACACAGTGTGATACACAGACCCAGAAACACTTGCCTTGTCAAACGACTTACTAAAAACAGTTCACTCCAAACCAAACAAACTGACTTTACTTCCTATTCTCAGAACATGAGACAAAACCACAAACCCACACCCACACTGACAATGACACCTTCTTCCCCCAAATAGGTATGAGACTATCCGGAGTATCCTCCGACTGGTGGGCCATACTATGTTCCCCCAAAATGTCCTGTTCTGTCTCAGATCTGGTCTCCTTGGCCAACTCTGTGAAGTTGTCAGGAACCAGGAGTGAGCCGCTACCTGCTTTTCCAGGAAAAGCCCATCTTCCGAGCTTTCCAGGCATTTGGCCTCCTCACCTTAGGAGGAACCAAGAAAGACTGATTCTGTCCTTGGTAAATCCAAACAAGTGAGACCACTGGGACTGGGACTGGGACTGGATCTGGGTGCCTGGCGTCCTGGATCCCATGTTCAGAGAGTTCCATCAATAAGGAAGTGAGTTGAGGTCACTTTTTTCAGGAACTGAATGAGATCACTGCCTCGGCAACCACTTTGTCCTAAGAGTTTCTTTCAACGGTCCCATGAGATGGAGGCTGCCCCTACTTCCTGTGACACTTTCACAAATTAGAATGGTATATCAACCATAGGGAACCAGGAACAGCTTTCCACACAGTCTTGGTTTGGTCCATATTCTCTACATTAAGATGAGAGAGGCTGATTCAGAATCATCCCTTCATCCTGACCAGGTTGTTTGCGATGGAAGATGACTTTTGCTCTCTCAGGTCTTTCATACCTGCCTACATCTTCTCCAGGGATCATTTCTGCATGGCGCTTTGAGGTTCTCAGCAGATGGAAGATCCACTACATTCCTGTATTGTAAGATCAACACTGTCCCTGCTCTTCTGTAAACATGTTATTAACACAAACAGTGTATGGTTAGTGTTAATAACATGTTCCATTTGGGTTAGGAATTATTCTGCTGCATGAATAATGGTATTGGAAACTTGTGATTATTTTAAGAATATAGAGATGAAATATATGTATGAAAAAAGAAATCTAAGTAAGATTTGAAGCCCAGAAGGGCATTGGGCCCTTGATTGTGATACTTAGCGTTGAATTACATTCTGCACCGATGTCTCAGATAAATCAATACACAATAGCATAAGACCTTGTTACTTGAATGATTGAATGTAGAAGAGAACATCCAGTCAAAAAGGGATACTCGGTAGGATTAAGAAGATAGTTAGTATGTTTAGGAAGAAGTGTGAGTATAGGATTTGGAACAAAAGTTCTTTAGCAATAGGTTATTTATTAGAGTGTGAAAGTAAATGTCAGCACATGTGAAGAGTCAGTCACAATGATGAACTGGGGAATATATGTAGGAAAGCAGATAGCAATAGAGACATTATGAAATCAGGCAAATTATAAAGTGAGGGATAGGATTAGACATTTTCCATTGGGTTGAGTTTGAATATATAATTTTAAGAAGAAACACATGTGTAGTCACCAATAGAATTGACATTTGAGAGCATTAGGGAACCTGGACATGGATGTTTTTAGTAATCCATGTTTTCTTTCCATTTGGGCTTTTATACAATCATAAGTGTGACCTTTGCATTTTGTGTCCAGAATATTTCTGTGATTAAATGTATATGAAGATCAGGTGACATGAGTCCACTTCCACCATTTCAGGGAGCAATATTTTGAAGACGTATAAATTAGTATTGGGGGTACAAAGAGGTGTACACTGTGTCTATGAATATAGAGATAATGCATGAATAGACCATAGTGTGAATAAATAATATAACTGGTTCCACTTTAAATAATGGATAGAATTGATATCTGAAAAGATATAAGAAATCTTATATTGACATACAATCATTCATTCAAACCAGTTATACATCTAATGGTAATATCAGAGTGATAATTAATATGAATGGTATGTGAGTTTTGCTTCCAAAGTGATTATGGAAATCAAAATTAATGTGTTTGGTATGAAATCTCATGAAAAGACCAGTCAAGAAACTTAGAGGAATACATGTGTTCTGAAGCAGGACGTGATTAAAAGTGAAACAAATGCCTATAAATTTTTGAACTTGTGGATGAAATCATATATCCTATGATGTCCATAAACTGAAAAAATAATAATGTACCAATATTGAATTAAAATGAACTTCAAAATACACATCATGTCCCGTAGGATTCTACTTGCATTGATGTTTAACTGATTCAGTTACTGTAAAAATATTAGGATTTGTAAGCTCCATTCACTGAAGTTAGTTTTCAGTACTAGGAAATAATTATGTATTTCAGGCAGATGAATATTTCTGAGAATTATCTTGTGAAAAGTTGATTATAAACCACATATAGAAACATGAGTGAATTTAAGGAGTGTATAATAAGAAACATATATTTCACATTTTGAAAAATCTGGACAGTATATATATATATATATATATATATATATATATATATATATAGATAGATAGATAGACAGACACACACAGACATTATAATGTAGCAATCTATATGCTAATCGAAATTCACCGTGTAATACATATCATCCACATATCCAAAAATATTCATTTTACTGAACATCGATTTATATATAATGTTGTTCATCTAGGAAATTCACCAATAGGTTTAATTTTCAGTTCCATCATGATTTAGGGGGATTGATATCTTATCAAAATATGTATCTTTCAAAATCAGTGAGCTTACAAAAATGTACTTGTGATACCAGGTAGGATTCTAAATATGCATAAAAAATACATGTGATGAATAGGCTACAGAGAATGGGAGACATTAATTTACATATGTGTTAACTTTAAAAACTCATTGAGAACTATTACAATGAAAAGTTGACTAGATTTATAACACATACCCTTGATAAAGCAGAAGGGAAGTCCAAGTATGCACCATGCCTCCTATGAACGGCCTGTATTTCTATTCTGTTAGGTTTCTTGTTCTCCATCATATTAGGATTAGTAGTCAGAGTCTAGTAGGTTATGGGTTAATGTCAGGGATTCATTATTTCAAATGGAAAATATGAAAATGAATCTAATGTGTATGCAAATATGTGCTACACAAAAATCATCCCACTCTCATCCAGAACAATGCCTTGACATAACCTTCGCCCCAATTAAGACACAATTAGTGGAGAAGAGTTAGAAAATCTGTGAATACATATGTGGAAATGAAAATGCTCAGGAGTTCACAGCCTTGGAGGCGGTAGAGGAATTTCCAAAAGTATGGGATAGGGTAAATACTCCACAAATATGGAGTTCTGCTGGCCTAATGACTCTTTGAGAAACTGCCTTTGAGGTTGGGCCCTTGTAATATATGTTGTTGTCAAGAGCTTCAGCTTCCTTTGTAGTGAGACAATCAAAGCTGGATCTGCATATATGTGACCTGAAGGACATGGTTTCTTCTTTTCTAGTGAACATGAGGCAGCAGTTCTAAATTCCCTCATTGTAGGTAAACTGTGGCCACTGGGAGCTAAGTGTCTCCTCGTGTGGACTGAGAAGCCATTTGGTCATTCTCCACTTTTCCTGGTGATTCTTACTGCTGCACTGGGAGTTTGGTATTGGCTTCAGTAAATACCATGAGTTCAACGGGGACACAGTGCTGGAGGGAGTACTCTCACGTGTGGTGGGTCAGGGTGTGCAGGAGAACGCCCCAACCAGGCTTCTATTCAACAAAGCTTGCCCCCTTGTCTGTAGCAACCCAATTCTGAACATTGCCCTAAAACCTCTCAATGTAACAAGATGCCTTTACATATAAGGGTCTGCTGGCTGCACCATGTCAGTCAAAAGGCATTTGGAAGCCAATGGCAGATCCATGTGGCCCCATCACAGATGTTTTATCATACACCTGCAAACCACTGCTCTAGGCCCACTACTAAGCAGGTTCCAACGTACTGGCATCTTTGTTCTACACCATTTTCATGAAACCCAGTAAATCAAGGCACTGTCTGGTACACTCATGATCAGCAACAGAACATCCAATGATTCTCCAGTGCCACCTGCTCTTGGGAATTATTCCATGGTATTTATCTAGCCATTTTTTAAGGATGAAGTTGGTGTCACTGTGGATTTCAATTCATTCAGGAACCATTAAATGGTGAGGAAGCTCATTTCAATGAAAGCTCAGGAGAACTCTCACAGGCAAGTCTTCCCAAAGAGTGGCCAAAAGGTCAAATGAAGCCTGGCCCATTGAGGTCTACAATGTGAGTTCCATGTGTTATTTGACTCTCAAGTATGGCTGCCAAGTCTTTCAGAATGAAATCATGTGATATCCTAGCTGAGATTCCCAGTGCTCTGTGGAAAGCCATCCTGGGCCTAAATCTCAGTCTCCAAGGGCAACTCTCCTGCATGGCCTTCTAAAATCCCAACAGAATTCATGGTAATACTTCTCTGAGTTCAGTTCCAAAACTCAGTCTCTAAGGGGAATCACACCATAGTTCAAGCCCAGGTTGATCCAGGAATCTCTTTCTACTGCCACACAACTGACCACAATTAATACCAAAACACTCCCACATGGCCCTCATCTTCTTTTATATAGACACTCATCATAACCTCTGGGTTGAGGTTTCCATGAGGGGTGCATACCAAGACAGTGTCCAAAATAATCTCCCTTGCCTCTAATTTGCCTAAAGTCAGGGTGGCCTGGAAACCCTTCCTGTTAACCAGGAATGATCAAATACGCCTGCCATTAATACTGATGTACTTCTCCAAATAATCACACTGGGCCAAGTGGCTGATTCAGACACATCTCTTTACAAAGCAATAAAACAAAGAGCCACAGGTGATGCCTATTCATTTCCATTTGAAAACTCTTTTCTTCAGGATTCACAAAGGGGTGGCCTAAGGCAAAGACCTTCTAGATATTCACAGCACTAGAACCATAGGTAAGCAAAATTCCCAAAGCAGGGTTTCTCCACATAGACTTTACTGGTCACACTGATATCTGAGTTTCCTGAGATGCTCCCATTTCCTTCAGCTCTCCAGTACATGGCCATGTCACAGTATCTTGAACAGAAAACCATGAGCCTATTCCGGAGAGTGCCCAGAATTCAGGAATAAAACAGGAAATTAGGAAGATAGTAATTGCTACCCATCCATAAGGAAAGCTGCAGTCCAATCATAAATTGGGCAGTATGAATTCTGGGAAGCATTATACTAGACAGGACACATTCATTGATGCATTATGTTTTCTAATGTCTACAACTACAAACACAGTGGATACATAGACATAGAAACACTTGCCTTGTCAAACGACTTACTAGAAACAGTCCACTTCAAATCAAACAAACTGCCTTTCCTACCAATTCTCAGAACATGAGAAAAAACAACAAACTCACACCCACAACAACATAGGACTTTCTTCCCCCAAGTAGGTCTTTGACTCTCCGGAATTACCTCTGATTGTTGTACCATACTATGTTCCCCCAAAATGCCCTGTACTGTCTCAGATCTGGACTCCTTGGCAAACTCTTTGAAGTTGTCAGGAGCCAGCTTTGAGCCACTACCTTCTTTCTCAGGAAAGGCCACTCTCCAAAGCTCTCCTGGCATTTGGCCATTCTCAAATCAGTAGGTACCAAGAAAGACTGATTCTGTCCTTGGTAAAACCAAACAAGTGAGCCCAGTGGGACTGGGTCTGGGACTGGTTCTGTGTGCCTGGCTTCTGGGATTCCAAGTTCAGAGTGTTCCAAGACCAAGGAAGTGAGATAGGTCACTTCCGTTCGGAACTGAATGAGGTCACTGGTTTGGCAACCACTTTGTCCTAACAGTTCCTTCAAAGGGTCCCATGAGATGGAGGCTGCCCCTACTTTCTGTGACACTTTCACAACTTAGAACCATATATCAACCATAGGCACCCGGGAACAGCTCTCACACAGACCTGGTTTGGTCCATCTTCTCTACATTAAGAAGAGAGAGGCTGATTCATAAACATCCCTTCATCCTAACCAGGTTGTTTGCCTTACATGATGACTTTTGCCCACTCAGGTCCTTTATAGCTGCCTTCATCTTCCCCAGGGATAATTTCTGCATGGACCTTTGAGGTTCTCAGCGGGTGGAAGATCCCCTATATTCCTCTATATTAAGACCAACTCTGTCCTTGTTCTTCTATAAAGTTAGATTGAGGGAACAATGTATGGTTAGGGTTAATAACATGTTCTATTTAAGTTAGGAATCATTCTGCTGGATGAATAATGGTATTGGGAACCTGGGATATTTATAAGAATATAGATTTTAAATATAAGTATGAAAACAGAAATCTAGGTAAGATTTTAAGCCCAGAAGCGCATTGGGCCCTTGATTGGAATACTTAGCATTGAATTTCGTTCGCACAGATGTCTCTGATAAATCAATATACAATGGCATATCATCTTGTACCCTGGATGATTGAATGTAGAAGAGTTCATCCAGTCAAAAAGGGATAGTTGTTAGGATTAGGAAGATAGTCGGTCTGTTTCGGAAGAAGAGTGAGTATAGGATTTGGACCAAAAGTTCAATAGCCCTAGGTTTTCGGTTAGAGAGTGAATGTAAATTTCAGCACATGTGGAGAGTCAGTCACAATGATGAACTGGGAAAATTATGTAGGAAATCAGATATCAATACACACATTATGAAATCAGGCAAAGTATAAAGTGAATGATAGGATTAGACATTATCAACAAGGTTGAGTTTCAATATATAATCTTAGGAAGAAACAAATATTTAGTCACCAATATGATTGACATTTGAGAGCATTACTAAACCTGGACATGGATGTTTTTAGTAATCCAGGATCACTTTCCATCTAGGATTTGCTACAATCAGAAGTGTGACCTTTGAATTTTGTGATCAGAATATTACTGTGATAAAATGTATATGTAGATCAGGTGACATGAGTATTTCTTCTAACATTTTGGGAGCAATATTTTGAAGAGGTATAAATTAGTATTGGGGGTACACAGAGTTGTACCCTGTGTCTATGAATGTTGAAGAAATGAATGAATTGACAATACTGTGAATAAATAATATACTATTTCCACTTTAAATCATGGATTGAATTGATATCTGAAAATATATAAAAATCTTATATTGATATACAATCATTCATTCCAACGAGTTATACATCTAATGGTAATATTAGGGTTATGTTTTATCATGAAGGGTGTGTGAGTTTAGCTTCAAAAGTTATTATGGAAATGGAAAATAATGTGTTTGGAACGAAATCTCATGAAAAGATGAGTCAAGAAATATAGAGGAATTCATATGTTCTGAAGCAGGATTTGATTGTAAGTATAAAAAAAGCCTATAAATTTCCTAACTTGTGGATGAAATATATATCCAATGATGTGCAAAAACTGAAAAAATAGTAATGCACCAGTTTTGAATGAAAATGAACGTCAAAATACACATCATATCCCATAGGAATCTACTTGCATTGATGCTAAACTGGCTCAGTTACTGTAGAAATATTATGATTTGTATGCACTATTCACTGAAGTTAGTTTTCAGTACTAGGAAACGAATACGTATTTCAAGTGGATGAATTTTTATGAGAATAATCTTGTGAAATGTTGACTATAAATTTACATATATGAACACGAATGAATTTAGGGAGTGTATAATAAGAAACATATATTTCATATTTTGAAAAATCTTGAGAGTTTATATATATATATATATATAGATAGATAGATAGATAGATATAGATATGTGTGTGTGCATTTATGTATTTATATATATATATATATATATATATATATATATATATATATATATATATATATATACACACACACACACACACACACAGACACTAAAATGTATCAATATGCATGCCAATCGAAATTCACTATGAATCATATATCATCCACAGATCCAAAAATAATCATTTTACTGAACATGGATTTATGTATACTATTGTTCAACTAGGAAGTTCACCCATAGGTTGAAATTTCAGTTCCAACAGCGTTTAGGAGGAGTGATCTCTTCCCACAATTTGTATCTCCCAAGACAGCCAAACTCACAAGGATATACGTGTGATACCAGTTATGTTTCTATATTTGCATATGAAAATACATGTGCTGAACAGGCTGCAGAGAAAGGGAGACAGGAATTCACATATTTGTTAACTTTAAAAACACATGGAGATCAATTTCAATTAAAAATTGACTAGATTTATAACACCTACCCTTTATCATTCAAAAGGAAAGTCCAACTATACACCATGCCTTCTCTGAACTGCTTTCATTTCCATTCTGTTTGGTTATTTTTGTCCATCATTTTAGGATTAGTAGTCAGAGTCTATTAGGGTATGGGTTAATGTCAGGAATTCAGTAATTCGAATGGAAAATAGGAAAATGAATCCAATGTGTATGCAAATATGTGCTACACAAAAATATTCCCACTCTCATCCAGAACATTGCCTTTACATTACCTTTGCCCCAAATAAACACAATTAGAGAAGAAGAGTTAGGAAATCTGTGAATACATATCGGAAATGGAAAATATTCAGGAGTTCACAATCTTGGATGTGGTAGAGGAGTTTCCAAAAGTGAGGGACAGGGTAAACACTCCACAAACATGGAGCTCATTGGGCCTAAAGACTCTTGAGAAACTGCCTCTGAGGTTGGGCACTTGAAATATATGTTGTTGTCAGGAATTTTAGCATCCTTTCTAGTGAGACCAACAAAGCTGGGTCTGATCTCTGTGACCTGGAAGATATGGTTTTTTATTTTCCAATGAACATGAGGAAGCAGTGCTGAATTCTCTCTTTGTAGGTAAACTGTGGCCACTGGGGTCTAAGTGTCTTCCCATGTGGACTGTGAAGCCATTTGATCATCTTCCACTTTTCGAGGTGTTTCTTGCTGCTGCACTGTGAATTTGGTATTTGCTTCAGGAAATACAAGGAGTTCAACAGGTACCAGTGATGGAGGGAGTTCTGTCACATGTGGTGGGTCAAGGTCTGCAGGAAAATGCACCAACCAGGCTTCTACCCCACATAGCTTGCCCGCTTGTCCATAGCAATCTGATTCTGAACATTGCCCGGAAACCTCTCCATATAACAAGATGCTTTTATATAATAGGGTCTGCTGACTTCACCATGTCAGTCTCAAGCCATTTGGAATCCAAGGGCAGATCCACATGGTACCACCACAGATGTTTTATCACATACCTGCACACCACTGCTCTAGGCCCACTACTCAGCAGTCTCCAACTTACAGGGATCTCTTTTCTACACTGTTTTCATGAAACCAAGTAAATCCAAGCACAGTCTGGTACACTCATGACCAGCAACAAGTCATCCAAAGTTTCTCCATTGCCACCTGGTCATTGAAATTTCAAAAAATTCATGGTATGTATTTAGCTATTTTTCAAAGATGATGTTGGAGGCACTGTGGGTTTCAAATTATTTAGGAAACATTAAATGGTGAGGAAGCTCATTTCAAAGAAATCTCTGGAGAACTCTCACAGGCAAGGCTTCCCAAAGAGTGGCCAATATTTCACATGAATCCAGGCCCATTGAGGTCTAAAATGTGAGGTCTATGTGTGTTTTGACTCTCAATTATGGCTGCCAAGACTTTCAGAATAAAATCACGTGAAATCCTGGCTGAGATTCCCAGTGCTCTGTGGAAGCCACCTTGGCCAGGATCTCAGTTTTCAGGATGACTCTCATGTGTTGCCTCCTAAAATTCCAACACAATTCATGGCAATACTTCTCTGAGGACAGTTCCAGAATTCAGTCTCTAATAACACCAGAGTTCAAGCCCAGGTGAACTAAGTCATCTCTTCCAACCGCCACACAAACGACCAGAATTAAAACCAAAACACTCCCACATGGCCCTCAACATTCTCCATATAGACACTTATCATAACCTCTGGCTGGAAATTTCCATGAGGGGCACAGACAAAGACAGTATCCAAATAAGTTCCCTTGCCCCTCATTTGCCTAAAGTCAGGGTGGCCTGGACACCCTTCCTGAGAACCAAGAGTGATTAAATAGGCCTGCACTTAGTACTGCTCTGCATCTCCAATTTGGGGCCTACTTACTTTCAGGTATAGATTCTTTATGTGATTTGGAGTCATGAGAAAAGCCAAGCACCTCTGGGCTAGTCTCTGCAGGGTTTGAAGAACTCATTTGACCCAAAAGATCCCTATTCTCACTTGATGGATTTCAGGAACCTAACAGAGGAAAGCAAAAGACTTAATCCACACTGACTCCTCATTTGGCCATTTTGGTTTTGGATGCACACATCGTATCTTTCTTTAGATCCATCAGGTGCTAAGAATCTAAGCCACAGCATCACACAGGGTCATGAGGCTGATTCAGACACATCCCTTTCCAAAGCAATCAAGCAAAGAGCCACAGGTGATGCCCATTCATTTGCATTTGAAGACTCTTTTCTTCAGGCTTCACAAAGGAGTAGTCTGAGGCAAAAAGCTTTCTGAAATTCAGGGCAACAGAACAATAGGTAAGCAAATGGCCCAAAGCAGGATTTCTCCACTGAGACTTTCCTGGTCACACTGATATCTGAGTTTTCTGAGATGCTCGCCATTCCCTTTAGCTATCCAGTACATGGCCATGCCACAGAGCTTGGAGGTGGTATATATATTGGACACATAACCATGAGCCTATTTTGGAGAGTGGAGTGAATTCAGGAACAAAATAGAAACTTAGGAAGATAGTAGGTGTTGCCCATTCATAAGGCAAGCCGCAGTCCATTCATAAATTGGCAGGATGAATGTTGGGAAGATTTCTACTAGACAGGAGTCATCCATTGATGCATTCTCTTTTCTGATGTCTAGAACCACGGACACAGTGGGATACACAGACTTAGAAACACTCGCCTTTTCATAAGACTTATTAGAAACAATTCACTTCAAACCAAAAAACCGCCTTTATTACCTATTCTCAGAACATGAGACCAAACCACAAACCAACAGGCACATCAACAAAGACAATTTCTTCCCCCAAGTCAGTCTGAGAGTATCCATAGTGTCCTCTGATTGGTGGGCCATACTATGTTACCCCGAAATGTCCTGTCCTGTCTCAGATCTGGTCTCCTTGGTCAACACTGTGAAGTTCTCAGGAGCCAGCGGTGATCCACTAACTGCTTTCTCAGGAAAGGCCACTCTTCAGAGCTTTCCTGGCATTTGGGCATCCTCACCTCCGTAGGTACCAAGAAAGACTGACTCTGTCCTTGGTAAATCCGAACAATTGAGACCACTTGGACTGGGACTGGGACTGAAACAGGATTTGGGTGCCTAGCTTCCTGGATCTCAAGTTCAGAGTGTTCCATCACAAAGGATGTTAGGTGAGGTCACTTCCTTCATGATCTGAATGAGGTCACTGCCTTGGCAACCACTTGTTCTAACAGTTGCTTCAAAGTGTCCCATGAAATGGAGGCTGCCCCTACATCCTGTGACACTTTCAAAAGTTCGAATGGTATATCAACCATAGGCACCCGGGAAGTGCTCTCCACACTGGCCTGGTTTGGTCCTTCTTCTCCATATTAAGAAGAGAGAGGCTGATTCAGACACATCCCTTCATCCTGACCAGGTTGTTTTCAATGGAAGATGACTTTTGCTCTCTCAGTTCCTACATATGTGCCTACAACTTCTCCAGAGATCATTTTGCGTGGACCTTTGAGTTTCTCAGCAGTTGGAAGAAACGGTACATTCCTGTATTTTAAGATCAACTCTGTCCCTGCTCTTCTGTAAAGTTAGATTGAGGGAAGAGTGTATGGTTAGGGTTAATAACAGTTTCGATTGGGGTTAGGAATCATTCTGCTGAATGAATAATGGTATGGCGAACCTTCGATATTTTCAAGAATATATAGGTAAAATATAAGTACGAAAACAGAAATAAAGGTAATATTTGAAGCCCAGAAGGGCATTGGGTCTTTGATTGCAATATTTAGCTTTGATTTATTTTCTGCACAGATGTCTCAGATAAATCAATATACAAAGGCATAGGACCTTGTACTTTGAATGATTGATTGTCAAAAAGAACTTCCAGTCAAAAATGGATAGTCGGGGGGCTGGGGATGTGGCTCAAGTGGTAGCGCGCTCGCCTGGCATGCGTGCGGCCCGAGTTCGATCCTCAGCACCACGTACAAACAAAGATGTTGTGTCTGCCAAGTACTAAAAAAACTAAATGTTAAAAAATTCTCTCTCTCTCTCCCTCTCTCTCTAACTCTTTCTTTAAGAAAAAAAATTAAAAAAAGCATAGTCGGTAGGATTAGGACGATAGTTGGTAAGTTTAGAACGGAGAGTAAGTATAGGATTTGCACCAAAAGTTCTTTAGCTATGGGGTTTCGGGTATAGAGTGAATGTAAATGTCAGCACTTGTGAAGAGTCAGTCACAATGATGTACTGGGGAAAATATGTAGGAAAGCAGATTTCAATAGAGACATTAGGAAATCTGGCAAAGTATATTCGGTAATGAAAATTTAGTAAAATAGGTAAATGTCGCTTGCTGTTTTTCTGTATGCTTAACAAAACACTATTGAAATCTTGAGAACTGTTTGCTAATCTTGTTCCCAGAATGTGCTGTCCCCAACTGCCAACCTACAGAATGTACTCATTCACCCGGTTGCACGCAAACTGCTCACTCGCCCAGACCAAACAATAAAGTTCCCTCTCTGCCCTCTCCAAGGAAAGTATATAAGCTCTGCTTAAGCTGTTCTCAGGGCTCTCTGCTCTATTCAAGTGAGCTCTGAGCCCCAACATGCTGAATCCCCAATAAACCCTTTGCTTTTGCATGAGACAGTCTCTTGGTGGGCTCTTCACCCGATGCTCGCCTGACCTTTACATATGGAGGTTCCACTGAGATCCAGCAGCGGCGAACGAGAGACCCCAACAGGCTCCTCTTGGGGTATGTATGGTGCCTCTTTCTGGTTTCAGGTTTCAGGTTAGGGCTTCGCAAAATGGCTGTCAATGAAGAGTGTGAGCTCTCTCCGACGGTGGCTGACATACGTGTCACAGAGCCACAGGCCACATCCCTGGGGGATGCTCCAGAGTATTCGGGAAATCGAGGAGCAATAGTCTCCTCAATTCAGTGATATTTTGTTTCAGATTCAGTATCGCCAGCCCATCGGGTTGGGCCAGATACTTAGTCCTGGTCTCAGTGTTCGAAGTTCCATTGTCTGTCTTTATTTTCTTGTCTTGTCTGTGTCGTGTGTCGTTGCTTTTACTGTTTGTGTATCTTTCATTATGGGACAGAGCACTTCAATGCCTGTGTCCATAACCCTCGATCACTGGACCAAAGTACCCTTAAGGGCTCAGAATCTTTCTTTTTCAGTAAAATTCTGGACCTGGCAGACTCTCTGTGCCTCAGAATGGCCCACCTTTGTATTCGGATGGCCCCTAAAGGATCTTTCTACTTCCCACTAATTTAAAAAGTCAGACGATATTGTCTTTCAGCCAGGGCCACATAGCCATCTGGATCAACAGCCATATATCTTAACTTGGCAGGACCTCTGCAAATCTCCTTCATGGGTGAAGCATTTCCTTGCCCCTACCCCCACTCCTACTGCTTCCCCCATGATCTCTCAAACCCTCTGCTGCTCCTCCTCCTCCAACCTCTGTTCTCCCTGAGACACAAGATTTGACTCTACTGGACTCTCGTCCCCCTCCTTATCTCCTGCCCACGTCCCCCAAAGACCAACACCCTCTAAGTGATTCCCCTGCTGCTGACTCAACCTCTCCACCATTGGAGAAAGCTAAGCCAGCCCAGTGCCCTCCAGATAATTTCCCCGCGGCACACACAGCCCCTCCTCTTCTGGAGGAAGCTAGCCCGGCTAAAGGTACTCACCAGCTGTGAATGATTGAAAAACCTGGAACTCGAATGATGCTCCCCCTCCATCCCTAGGGGCCAATGATTGACAACGGCCTTGGGGGAAAAATGCAAGCCTACCAGTATTTACCTTTCTCCTCTTCAGACCAATATAACTGGAAAAATAAAAATCCCCGTTTTACCGAGGACCCCAACCGGCTCCTAGGTGTGGTTGAGTCATTGATGTTTTCACACCAGCCTACTTGGGATGACTGCCAACAACACCTAGGGTTGTCTCTTCATGACAGAGAAACAAAAGAGAATCCTCCTGGATGCTAGAGAAAAATATCCTCTGACCAGATGTGTAACCGACAAAACTTCCCAACATATTTAACCCGGCTTTCCCTTGAATCGACGAAACTGGGACCCCAACACCTTTGAAGGTAGGGAGCATCTGTCCACTTATCACTGGGCTCTATTTGTGGGTATCTTAGTGGCCGCTAGGCGACTTACAAATTTTGCCAAGTTAAGAGAGATTATACAAGGGCCTGATGAATCTCCCTCTATGTTTTTAGAGAGAATTATGGAGGCATATAGGAGATATACTCTTTCGATCCTCAGGCAGAGGATCAAAAGTCATCTGTCAAGATGGCCTTTATGGGCAAGCTGCCCTGGATATTAAAAGAAAGTTACAATGCTTAGATGGATTACAAGATATGACTTTGAGAGATTTAGTCAGAGTAGCCGAGAAGGTATACTATAAGAAAGAAAGTGAGGAATAGTAGGGAGCAAAGGAAGGATAAAAGAAACAAAAGACAGACTAAGGCATTGACTAAGGTCCTGGTCACAACAACAAATAGGCCAGAAATAAGAAACATGGAGACAGGAAGGGATACCGGGGCCCAGACTAGAGGCCACCCCTGGCCTCAATTTAATGTGCCTACTGTAAAGAAAAAGGACACTGCTTCAAAGAGTGCCATTGAAAGAGACAGCCACTCTAGCCAGCCATTCTGACTCTGGAGGATGACTAAGAATGTTGGGTCTCAGATCCCCTCCGAGAGCTCAGGGTAAATTTTGAAGTGGAGGGGACCCTAGCAAACTTTGAAGTGGATACAGGGGCAATATACTCTGCCCTTATGGCCCCATTGGTCTCTCTATCAAATAAAAAGGTCTCTAATTCAAGGGGCTAATGGCAGAAAATATCGGGTTTGGACAACTAAGAGGACCATGGACCAGGGGAAAGGAAAAATCCATCACTCGTTCTTAGTAATCCCAGAATGCCCGGCCCCATTGATGGGCAGAGATCTGCTCACCAAGATCCGGGCCAAAATAACTTTTAACCCTGAAGGCCCACAAGTGGAATTTCTAAATCCTTCAATAAAAACTCCTATAGTCACGGCTCTAAATATGTCAGTAGAAAATGTATATCAACTCACTCACCTTGGTTCAAAGAAATTGCATTCATTCCTGAAGGATGAAGAACAGAGCAAAAGGAAAGAACAGCAAAAGGAAATAACTGAATGGGTAACAAAAGCCTGTCAGGTCTGTCATGGTTAATGCTTACCCTTCCAAGCTTCCTGCAAAAAAGCACCTACGAGGAACCAGACCAGGACAATTCTGGGAAGTGGACTTTACTAAAATTAAGCCAGCAAGGTTTGAAATTAAATATCGCCTAGTCTTTGTAGATATATTTTGAGGATGGATTGAAGCCTTTTCCAGGAAAAAAGAAAAAAAACGAAACAGCGCAAATGGTTGTCAAGAAGATCCTGAAAGATATTTTTACAAGATACGGCCTGCCTAAAGTAATAAGGTCTGATAATGGACTGGCGTTTGTAGCCCAAGTAAGTCAGGGGTTAGGCAAGACCCTGGGGATTAATTAAAAGTTACATTGTGCTTATAAACCACCGAGTTCAGGACAGGTAGAAAGAATGAATAGAACCATTAAAGAGACCATAACGAAATTAAGCTTAGAAACCTGCATAATAGATTGTACTATGCTCCTTCCTTATGCACTATTTCATGGAAGAAACACTCCCTCTGTTTCTTTGTGTAACCTTACCCCCTATGAAATTGTCCATGGTTCCCCTCCTTCAGTAAGGGACCTAACCCCAACTCTAAGACCTAACGATTCCTTCCACACCCCATTGCTTGACTGAATTAAAGCTCTTGAAAGAACTCAGGGATACCTGTGAAAACAGATGGCCAATGCCTATCAACCTGGGGACGAATGGACTCTACATCAATATCAAGTAAGAGACTTCATCTACATAAGTCGACATCAGGTGTCATCCCTGAAACCCCACTGGAAATGACGATACAAGGTGCTACTTATAACACCTACAGCGGTAAAGGAAGACAGAATCACTTCCTGGATCCATACCTCTCATCTCAAGCCTGCGCCCTGCCAGACTCTGGCTGGAAAATGGAAAAGATTGGTAAAACTTTCAAATTGTGTATTTACCCTGTGTCTAAGGCTATAGACTCTTCCCTTGAACACCAGTAGTCCTAAACCTATTAAACCCGTTCAGCAGCGATGGCTGATCACAAATCCTACAGGTAAAGAAGTATGATCTATCTCGCATGCAGCCCACTTAGGGACTTGGTGGACATCTATCCACCCAGACATTTGTCAGCTGGCTATAGGTCTTTCCTATTGGGATATACCTGATGAAGAGGATCCCACTAAATTTCCATTAAATCCATTCTGCACCATTGATAATGGAAACAATCATTATGGATGTAGGGACACGCGAGCGAGATGCAGGTTGGCTAGCCTAGATTACTATGTTTGCCCGGTGGACTACCAAAGCCACAAACAGTCACGGTTGTGTGGGGGGAATGCCGACTTCTTCTGTATGTCTAGGGATGTGATCATACAGGCAGTGCATGATGGAACCCAAACTCCTCATCAAATTCTGTACACAGCATTGGCCCTATTACCAATTAGATCACCCAAACTGTTGGCCCCTAGAGGGGTCTCTAGATCCTCAAATTCTGCATGACCTTTTTAACTTCTGAATGTCCTCAAAAGGGTGAAAGGAGATTTCCCTATGTGGAGGCCTTTTCCCTCCTTCGCTCACATCCTGAACTATGCTTCTCCAATAGGTCCTCACACTCAGCCTTCCGCTCCAGACTCTCTGCTGTCACTCTCACCTCAGCAACATGATTTCTCCCCTCCAATTACTAGATCAAAAACCCAAACCTCCGCCGGATCTCAGACCATTTCCCCCTTTCTGAGGTAGCAGGTACTGAGGTAACCCTCCACCGAATCACTCCTCTCTTCTCCAGTCAGTGCCCACACCGGGTCCCACCAGTTCCTCTTAACAGCTAATCCAAAGCTCAAACCAGCTGAGGAGAACCCTCAGACCCCTATCCAAGATGTAGTGAAAATGGCCTTTAAAGTTTCTTTGTCATTAGTGAAAACAGGTTACTAAGAATTTAAAGTCCCTCACAGGCTTTTAGGGATACTAACTCCTATCTTCTCCTCTGTTCTACCTGTTCTACTGCTCACCTTTTTGTTGCTAGGAAAATCACAAACACCTTTGCCAGTATTCTTTCACATCTCTGCTACCTCATTCTCAGATCCACGGAGCTGCTCACAGCCATGCCTTCCCCATCTCCCCCCTCTGTTCCAGGCCCACAGAAAAACATTAATTGACCTTCTACGGAAGTCTTCAGCATGGCTGACTTTAGGACTTTCAGGAAAAGAGTCCCCATGAAAGACTTCAAAGTAGATAAACTTCCTCTTTCCATGTTGCCCTGTTGTACTTGGTCACTGGCTAAAAATATCAGCACTCCTAAGTTAGACACCCCCTTACTAGTTTTTCACAAAATATGTGAACAAGGCCTTTGGCATTGATCTGGGGCTTCACAGAGATGGCTACATTTCAAAGATAAAGAAGTTACCAACTGGGCTCCATGGTAACAGCTGGAAGGGGGAAAAATAAAGGGAAAAAAAAGCTCTCCTTCACCCAGGTGTCCTTGAAAAGTTAACTTGCCCAGAACAGAGGAATAAAACAGAAAAAAATCTGCTTTTTGTGAACTTCTGCAGGCTGTGAACTTCTGCGCCCCTTCCCTTATATGTTGGGTACAAAATTCTGAAACTACCTAAACGTGAGTTTCAGGGAATTAATTGATTATAACAGAAGTAATGCCCTCTGAATCCGGTTGCTAATAAAATGGAAAGTTTCCCTGTTTTTGGTAGTATCTTAGGTGCCCTGCCTTGTCCGTCTCTACAACAGTATAATTCTATAGACTTAAACATTGTTTATGTTTTCAAGAAATTGTCAAGACGATGTGATTAAATGTGTAAAGGTGCAGATGTTTCCCAGAGTGCTTTATCATAATGCAGGTTCATTTGAAGTTCAAATAGGGGGGCATAAAACTCGGTTCCACTGAGAACATATATCCATCACTTTAGCCATCCTATTAGGAATAGGAGTTGCTGCAGGCGTGAGCACAAGAACCACTGCCTTGGTCCATGGGATACAACAAATGACACAATTAGAAGCAGCAATAGACCAAAACTTAAAGATATTAGAATCCTCCATCTTGGCTTTGCAGGAATCTTTAACCTCTCTCTCTGAAGTTATTTTACAGAAAAGGCGAGGGTTGAACCTCCTCTTCATGAAAGAAGGGGGCCTTTGTTCTGCATTGATGGAGAATGTTGTGTTTTTGCCGACCATACTGGAGTTGTAAAAAAATCTAGGAGTAAATTAAATAGATGCCTTGAAGAGTGTCAATGAGAGAGAGAGGCCCAAAAAGTGTGGTTTGAGTCTTGGTTCACACAGTCCCCCTGGTTAACTACGCATTTATCAACCCTGGACAGTTCAATAATAATCCTCATATTATTGCTAACTATAAAACCCTGTTTGCTCAACCGTGTAATTTCTTTTTTCCAAGCTCAAATTGGATGAGTTAAACTTATGGAAATACCCCACTAGCAAACATAGAATGTGACACCCCGCAATGATCACTTTTATGATTAAAAGTAGCCAGAAGAAGAAGTGGGGAATGAAAGGTTAATTGAATAGGCACTTTTCACTTCCTTTTTCCCTGTATGCTTAACAAAACACTGTTGAAATCTTGAGAAATGTTTGCTAATCTTGTTCCCAGAATGTGCTGTCCCCAACTGACTAACTGCAGAATGTGCTCCCTCACTGGGTTGCATGCAAACTGACCACTCGCCCTGACCTATCAATAAACTTCCCTCCCTGCCGTCACCAAGGAAAGTGTATAAGCTCTGCTTAAGCTGTTCTAAGGGCTCTCTACTCTATTCAAGTGAGCTCTGAGCATCAGCATGCTGGACCCCCAATAAACACTGCGCTGTTGCATGAGATAGTCTCTTGGTGGTCTCTTCTTTCGACCTCATCCGACCTTTACTTGGATAATTAAATGTAGAAGAGAACATCCATTCAAAAAGGGATAGTCGGTAGGATTAGGAATATAGTTGGTAGGTTTAGGAAGAAGACTGTGTATAGGATTTGGAACAAAAGTTCCTTAGCAATAGGGTTTCGGTTAGAGAGTGAATGTAAATGTCAGCACATGTGAAGAGTCAGTCACAATGATGAACTGGAGAAAATATGTAGGAAATCAGATATCAATACACACATTATGAAATCAGGCAAAGTATAAAGTGAATGATAGGATTAGACATTAACAACAAGGTTGAGTTTCAATGTATAATCTTAGGAAGAAACAAATATGTAGTCAGCAATATGATTGACATTTGAGAGCATTAGGCAACCTGAACATGGATGTTTTTAGTAATCCAGGATCACTTTCCATTTAGGATTTGCTACAATCATAAGTTTGACCTTTGCATTTTGTGATCAGAATATTACAGTGATAAAATGTATATGTAGATCAGGTGACATGAGTATTTTTTCTAACATTTCTGGGAGCAATATTTTGAAGACGTATAAATTAGTGTTGGGGGTACACAGAGTTGTACCCTGTGTCTATGAATATAGAAGTAATGCATGAATTGACAATACTGTGAATAAATAATATAACTGTTTCCACTTTAAATCATGGATTGAATTGATATCTGAAAATATATAAGAAATCTTATATTGATATACAATCATTCATTCCAACGAGTTATGCATCTAATGGTAATATTAGGGTTACGTTTTATCATGAAAGGTGTGTGAGTTTAGCTTCAAAAGTGATTATGGAAATGGAAAATTATGTGTTTGGAAAGAAGTCTCATGAAAAGACGAATCAAGAAACCTAGAGGAATACATGTGTTCTGAAGCAGGAAGTGATTGTAAGTATAAAAAAACGTATAAATTTCCTAACTTGTGGATGAAATATATATCCTATGATGTGCAAAAACTATAGTAATGTACCAGTGTTGAAAGAAAATGAATGTCAAAATACATATCATGTCCCATAGGAATCTACTTGCATTGTTGTTAAACTGGGTCAGTTACTGTAGAAACATTAGGATTTGAAAGGACCATTTACTAAAGTTAGTTTTCAGTACTAGGAATCAAATATATATTTCAGGTGGATGAATATATCTGAGCATAATCTTGTGAACATTTTATTATAAATCCACATTCATGACATGAATGAATTTAGGGAGTGTATATAAGACACATATATTTCATATTTTGAAAAATCAGGAGGGTGTAAAATATATATATATATATATATATATATATATATATATATATATATATATATATATATATATATATCACAGATACATTAAAAAGTAGCAATATATAAATATATATGGGTATCAAAATTTATCTTGAAATATATATCATCCACAGATTAAAAAGTATTCATTTTAGTGAACATGGATTTATGTATAATGTTGTTCAACTAGGAACCTCACCCATAGGTGGAATTTTAAGATCCAAAAGCGTTTAGGAGTAGTGATCTCTTCTCACAATTTGTATCTGCAAAGTTAGCCACCTCACAAAAATGTACGTGTGATACCAGGTAGGATTCTATATGTGCATATAAAAATACATGTGCTGAATAGGCTCCAGAGAAATGGAGACAGAAATTCAGAAATAAGTTAACATTAAAAAGAATGGAGAACTATTTCAATTAACAATTGACTATATTTTTAACACCTACCATTTATCATGCAAATAACAAGTCCAACTATACACCATGCCTCCTCTGAACTGCTTGTGTTTCTATAATGTTTCGGTTACTTTCCTCCATTATATTAGGATTAGTAATCAGAGTCTAGTAGGGTGTGAGTTAGTGTCAGGGAATCAGTATATTGAATGGAAAATAGAAAAATGAATCCAATGTGTATGCAAATATGTGGTACACAAAAATCTTCCCACTCTCATCAAGAACAACACCTAGATATCACCTACGCCCCAAGTAACACACAATTAGAGGAGAAGAGTTAGAAAATCCATGACTACATATCTGGAATGGAATACGATCAGGAGTTCACAACCTTGGAAGTGGTAGAGGAGTTTCCAAAAGTAAGGGACAGGGTAAACACTCCACAAACATGGACCTCTGCCTGCCTAAAGACTTCTTGAGAAACTGTCTCTGAGGTTGGGCACTTAAAACATGTTGTTGTCAGGAGCTTTAGCTTCCTTTCTAGGGAGACCATCAAAGCTGGGTCTTCATCTCTGTGACCTTGTGGATATGGTTTCTTATTTTCCAATGAACATGAGGCAGCAGTGCTGAATTCTGTCTTTGTAGGTAAACTGTGGCCACGGGGGGCTAAGTGTATCCACATGTTGGCTGTGTATCCATTTGGTCATCCTCCAAATTTCGTCGTGATTCTTGGTGCTGCACTGGGAATTTAATATTTGCTTCATGGAATACAAGGAGCTCAACTGGAACACAGTGCTGGAGGGAGTTCTGTCATGTGTGGTGGGTCAGGGTCAGCAGGAGAATGCACCAACCAGGTTTCTATCTCACACAGTTTGCCCCCTTGACCATAATAACCTGATTGTTAAGATTTCCCTTAAACCTCTACTTATAAAAAGATGCCTTTACATATAAGGGTCTGCTGGATGCACCATGTCAGCCACAAGCCATATGGAAGTCAAAGGCAGATCCACAAGGCCCCATGACAGAAGTTTTATCACAAAACTGCACATCTCTGCTGTAGGCCCACTAATCACCAGGCTTGAACTTACTGGCATCTCTGTTCTACACCATTTTCATGAAACCCAGTCAATCAAGAAACTGTCTGATACACTCATCGTCAGCAACAGTATATCCAAAGGTTCTCCTGTGCAACCTGGTCAAGGGAATTTTAAGAATTTCATGGTATTTATCTAGCCATTATTCAAGCATGAGGTTGGAGGCACTGTGGGTTTCAATTTTTTCAGGAAACATTAAATGGTGAGGAAGCTCATTTCAATGAAACCTCTGGAAAACTCTCACAGGCAAGTCTTCCCAAGGAGTGGCCAAAAGGTCACCGAAATCCAGGACTATTGAGGTCTACAATGTGAGGTCCATGTGTGTTTTGACGCTCAAGTATGCCTGCCATGTGTTTTAGAAAAAATCATGTGATATCCAGGCTGTGATTCTCAGTGCTCTGTGGAAAGCCACCCTGGACCTAGATCTCAGTTTATAAGGGGGACTCTCATGTGTGGCCTGCGAAAATCCCAACACAATTCATGGCAATACTTCTCTGAGTTCAGTTCCAGAACTCAGTCTCTAAGTCCCCTTGAACTCACACCAGAGTTCAAGACCAGTTGGACCCATTCATTTCTTCCAACCGCCACACAAATGACCAAAATTAAAACCTAAACACTCTCACAAGGCCCTCATGTTCTCCATATAGACACTCATCATAACCTCTGGCTGAATTTTTCCATGAGGGGCGCAGCCCAAGACAGTGACCAAAATGAGCACTTTTGGCCCTCATTTGCCTAAAGTCAGGGTGGCCTGGACACAATTCCTGTGAACCAGGAGTGATTAAAAAGACCTGCCGTTAATACTGCTCTGCTTCTCCATTTTGAGGCCTACTGAATGTCAGGTATAGATTCTTTATGTGGTTTGGAGTCATGAGAAAACCCAAGCACTTCTGCAGGGTTTTGAATAACTCATTTGACACAAAGGATCCCTATTCTCACTTGATGGAGTCAGGAACATCACAGAAGAAGGCTAGAGACTTCATCCACAATGACTGATCTTTTTGCCATTTTGGTTTTGGATGCACACATGGGATCTTTCTTTAGATCCATCAGGTGCTGAGAATCTAAGCTGGAGCCTCACACAGGGCCAAGTGGCTGATTCAGACACCTCCCTTTCCAAAGCAATTATGCCAAGAGCCACAGGTGATCCTCATTCATTTCCATTTGATAACTGTTTTTTTCAGTCTTCACAAAGGGGTGGCCAGAGGCAAATACCTTCCTGACATTCAGGGCAACAGAACAAAATGTAAGCAAAAGGCCCAAAGCAGGGTATCTCCACTGAGAGTTTCCTAGCCACACTGATATCTGAGTTTTTTGAGATGCTCGCCATGCCAATTCCTTCAGCTATTCAGTACATGGTCATGTCACAGTGATTGGAGGTGGTACATATCATGGATAAAAAACAATGAGCATATTCTGGCTAGTGGCCAGAATTCTGGAAGAAAACAGGAACTTAGGAAGGTTGTAAGTGTTTCCCATTGGTAAGGCAAGAAGCAGTCCTTTCATAAATTGGACAAGTTGATTGCTGGGAGGCATTCTACTACACAGGACATATTCATTGATGCATTCTCTTTTCTAATGTCTACAACCACGGACACAGTGGCATACACAGAAATAGAAACACTCACCATGTCAAATGACTTATTAGAAAAAGTCCATTCCAAAAGAAATAAATCACGTTTTTTCTACCTATTCTCAGAACATGAGACAAAACCACAAACTGACATCCACACACCCAGGCACCTCCTTCCCCCAAGTAGGTCTGTGACTCTTCTGAATGTCCTCTGACTGGTAGGCCATACGATGTTCCTCTGAAATGGCCTTTCCTGTCTCAGATCTGGTGTCATTCACCAACTCTGTGAAGTTGTCAGGAGGCAGTGGTGAGCCAATTCCAGTCTTGTCAGGAAAGGCCCCTCTTCAGAGCTTTCTTGGAATTTGGCCACCGTCACATGAAGAGGTACCTAGAAAGACTGATTCTATCCTTGGTAAATCCAAACAAGTGAGACCACTGGGACTTGGACGGGTAATGGCTTTGGGTGCCTGGCTTCCTGGATCCCAAATTCAGAGAATTCCATCACCAAGGAAGTAGGTGAGGTCACTTCCTTCAGGAACTGAATGAGGTCACTGACTTGGCCACCAATATGTCCTAACAGTTGCTTCCTAGGTTCTCATAAGATGGAGGCGGCCCCTACTTCTTGTGACACATTCACAAATTAGAATGGTATAGAAACCATAGGCACCTGGGAACACCTCTCCACAAAGGCCTGGTTTGATCCGACTTCTCTACATTAAGAAGAGAGAGGCTGATTCAGAAACATCCCTTCATCCTGACTAGGTTGTTTGCCATGGAAGATGACTTTTCCTCTCTCAGGTCCTAAATAGCTGCCTAAATCTTCTCCATCGATCATTTCTGCATGGACTTTTGAGGTTCTCAGCAGGTGGAAGATCCCCTACCTTCCTGTATTGTAAGACCAACTCGGTCCCTCCTCTTCTGTAAAGTTAGATTGACGGAACATTGTATGGTTAGGGTTAATAGCATGTTCGATTTTGGTTAGGAATCATTCTGCTGGATGAATAATGGTTTGGGAACCTCTGATACTTATAAGAATATAGACGTGAAATATAAGTACGAAAAAAGAAATCTAGGTAAGATTTGAAGCCCAGAAGGGCATTTGGCGATTGATTGGCATACTAAGCTTGAATTATGTTCTGCACCGAGGTCTCAGATAAATTTATTTACAATGGCATAGGTAGCTGTACCTCAGATGACTGAATTTAGAAGAGATCATCCAGTCCAAAAGGGATAGTCCATAGGATTAGGAAGATTGTCTGTAGGATTAGGAAGAAGAGTGAGTCTAGGAGTTGGACCAAAAGTTCTTTAGCAATAGGGTTTCAGTTAGAGAGTGAATGTAAATGTCAGCACATGTGAAGAGTCAGTCACAATGATGAACTGGGGAAAATATGTAGGAAAGAGAGTAAATATGTATCAATAGAGACATTAGGAAATCAGGCAACGTATAAAGTGAGTGATAGGATTAGATATTTTCAACAGGGTTGAGGTTGAATATATAATCTTAGGAAGAAACAATTATTTAGTCACCAATAGGATTGACATTTGAGCGCATTAGGGAACCTAGACATGGAGGTTTTTAGTAATCCATGCTCACTTTAAATTTAGGCTTTAGTACAATCATAAGTGTGACCTTTGCATTTTGTGTCAAGAATATTACTGTGGTAAAATATATATGTAGATCAGATGACATGAGTATTTCTTCCACCAATATGAGGAGCAATATTTTGAAAACTTATAAATTAGTATTGCGGATAAAATAGGCCTACCCTGTGTTGATGAATAAGAGATGATGCATGAATAGACCATATTGTGAATAAATTATATAACTGGTTCCAACTTTAAATAATGCATTGAAATTATATTTGAAAATATATAGTAAATCTTATATTGATATATATGCATTCATTCCAACCAGTTATACATCTAATGGTAATATTAGGGTTACGGTTTATCATGAAGAGTGTGTGAGTTTTGCTTCAAAAATGAGTATAGAATCGAAAATAATGTTTTTAGAAAGAAGTCTAGTGAAAAGACCACTAAAGAATCATAGAGGAATACATGTTTTCTGAAAGAGGAAGTGATTGATAGTGAACCACATGCCTATAAATTTGTGAATTTGTGGATGAAAGGACATATCCTATGATGTCCATAAACTGAAGAAATAGTAATGTACCAGTGTGGAATAAAAATGAACTTAAAAATACATATCATGTCCCATAGGAATCTAACTGCATTGATGTTAAACTTGGTCAGTTACTATAGAAATATTAGGATATATAAGGACCATTCACTGAAGTTAGTTTTCAGTACTAGGAAACAAATATGTATGTCAGGTGGTTGAATATTTCTGAGAATAATCTGTTGAGAGCCACAGCCAAAGGAGCCCCAGCAAACTTGCAGCTGCCAGCAAACTTCCATCTGCCGGCTGATGATTGGCTCACAGCGGCCCCAGCATCATCTAGCTGATTTGCTTGTCTGTGGTGATGCTCATTGAGATGCTCAATGAGCGGTTTCCCCGACCTTTCAGACTGCCAGCGGATGATTGGCTCACAGCGGCCCCAGCAACATCTAGCTGATTGGCTCCTCTGTGGTGATGCACATTGGGCTGGTTCCCTGCCCTTTCAGACCATGGAACTGCTCATTGGGGGACTTTTTGGCTTCGCCCACGTGACCCAGCCAATCGGCCTCAAGAGGAGGAGACTTGTGTTTGAGGGAGAGGCTTGTGGGAAGCCTGTGGTGGCAGTTGGGCTCTGACGGCTTTTCCTGAGGAGCTGTTTTGTTTGGTGCCATCTTGTTGGGTTGTATTATAGTAGAAATACGGGATCAGAAATTAGTAAAAAAAAAAAAACTGAAAGAGTGTTCAGTAAATTGTTAGAGGAAGGAGGCATCTCAGTAAAATCAAGAAAAGTCAGGGCATACGTTGATACAATACAAAAATGTAGCCCATGGCTTTTTCAGGAGGAGTTGTTAAATATATCACAATGGAACCATCATGGTGAAGATTTAAAAAGAATAGGAAAGAAAAGCCCAGGGATTCTGCCAGTTGGCACATTGCTATTGTGGACGTTTGTACCTTGTTTGCTTAGTGGAAAGCCTTCAGTTCAGACAATGGTAGAGGAAGGAGAAGACATATTGATTCAAGTAAAATAGAAGGTCTCTCAAGTTAGTCAGATAGAGGAAAAAATTCAAGTAAAAGAAAAGGTCTCTCGAACTAGTCAGACAGAGGAAAAAAATCAAGTAAAAGAGAAGGCCTTTCAAGCCAGTCAGACAGAGGAAGAAAGTGTAAAACAGAAAAAGCCATCAGGGGGAAAGTTACAACAGGAGACTACTACTAACACCTTTCTATCACCAGAGGGTGTAAGTGTCCAACCAACAGCACAACCTCTACAGGAGACTGCTACTAACACCTTTCTATCACCAGAGGAAGTAAGTGTCCAACTAACAAGGCCACCTCCATATGCTGGGAGGCCCCCAACCCCCACAGTTGATAGTTGGAATCCTGAGACAAGATCTCAAATATTAACATGCCCAGTATTTGAGGCAGGAGGGCAGTGAGATTACCATGCTTTAAATTTCAAAACAGTGAAGCAGCTAACAGAGGCTGTAACAACCTATGGTCCTCAAGCACCCTTCACTGTAAGCATTATCAAATCCATTAACAACATGAACATGAAGCCAGCAGATTGGGCTAATATGTGTAAAGCTGTGCTAAATGGAGGAAATACCTGTTATAGAAGATTGCCAATGAGGAATTTTGCAAGGAGACGGCTAGGCAAAATGCAGCAGCTAGTTATCCTCAGATAAATCTAGATATATTGTTAGGAAAGGGACCTTATGAGGATCAACAGCAGCAATGTGCATATGATCCTGGTGTATATGCACAGATTCCTATAGATGCAATTAAGGCATGGAAGACTTTTCAAGGAAATGGAGGTTTACAAGGTCAGTTATCTAAGGTAATACAAGGAGCTAATGAACCTTATGCTGAATTTGTAGATAGGCTTATTCAAACAGCTACCAGAGTTTTTGGAAATACACAACAAGCAATGCCATTACTAAAACAACTGGCTTATGAGCAAGCGAATCGTTGGTGCAAAGATATCATTAGACCATCGAAACATGAAGATTTAAACACATATATTAAATTATGTAGAGACATTAAAGAACAAGAGCAAGTCGTGGAAGCTGCAGTAAAACAGGCTTTAGATGCCAGAGACATTAATGAACAAGGGCAAATTGTGGCAGCTGCAGTAAAACAGGCTTTAGATGCCAGGCCAAGAACATGCTACAATTGTGAAAAAACAGGACATTTTAAAAGGAATTGTCCCATAGGAGGAGGGTTTAACAAAACTAGGTATCAAAGGAGTAGAATACCAGGTATTTGTCCACGATGCCGTAGAGGGAGACTTTGGGTTATGAATGCTGTTCTCAAACCACCATAGAGGGTACACCATTATCAAAAAACGAACAAGGACCAGGTGTTTATCCACAATATCGTGGACAAAAACATGGAGCTCCTTTGCCAAAAAATGGACAAGGGGGCTCAATTCTCCGGGGCCCAAAACCACAAATATACGCAGCACTGGAGAAACCCATCAACCACATCAGGGTAGTGCCCAGGACATTGTCCATCAGATCCCTCATCAGAAAAACCAGAGGGAGTGCAGGGTTAGACATCTGTGACTCTGCCAGAGCAGTACTAACTGCAGAGATGGGAGTTCAATTCATTTCCACAGGGGTAAAAGGACCTCTTCCCAAAGGAACAGTAGGCTTATTATTGGGACGCAGCTCTTCTACTCTAAAAGGACTTATGATAAGTCCTGGGGTAATTGATCTCGACTATGAAGGTGAAATAAAAATTATAGCCAGTTCTCCAAAGGGTATATTAGTAATTTCACCAGGAGATAGAATAGCACAGTTACTAATAATACCCAGCCTACGTGAAAAATTTTCCAGTCGTACTGTAGAAATAGGTTCCAAGTGATTAGGCTCCACAGGTGTAGATTGGGCTATGCTTTCTTTAAATTTAGATTCTGGCCCCATGCTTAAACTAAATATTCAAGGGCATGAATTTAATGGGCTACTGGATACAGACGCAGACCTTAGCATCATCTCTCGTCAAGAATGGCCAAAACATTGGCCATTACAACAAGCCACTCAAACGCTTCAAGGCCTAGGAGTAGCGTATAATCCCCATAGAAGTGCAATGGTATTAGATTGGAAGGATCCTGAAGGATGTGAAGGAACTCTACAGCCATATGTATTGGATCATCTTCCCGTAAATTTATGGGGACGAGATAGTCTTCTGGACTCATTGATATTTTTTTTCGGATTCGGTATTGCCAGTCAATCGGGTTTTGCCGGCTCCTCAGTCCTGGTCTCAGTGTTGGACGTCCATTGCCTGTCTTCATTGCCTTGTCTTGTCTGTGTCATGTTTCATTGCTTTAACTGTTTGTGTATCTTTCATTATGGGACAGAGCACTTCAATGCCTCTGTCCCTGATACTTGATCACTGGACCAAAGTCCACTTAAGGGCTCAGAATCTTTGTTTTTCAGTTAAGCGCCGGATGTGGCAGACTCTCTGTGCTTCAGAATGGCCCACCTTTGGATTTGGATTACCCCTAGAAGGATCTTTCTACTTCCCACTAATTTAAAAAAGTCAGAGATATTGTCTTTCAGCCGGTGCTACATAGCCATCTGGATCAACAGCCATATATCTTAACTCGGCGGGAACTCTGCATATCTCCTCCTCCATGGGTGAAGCCTTTCCTTGTCACTGCCCCCACTCTGACTCTTTCCCCCAGGAACTCTCAAATCCTCTGATCCTCCTCCTCCTACACCCTCTGTTCTCCCTGAGTCACCAGATTTCACTCTACTGGAGTCTCCTTCCCCTCCTTATCCCCTGCCCTTGTCCCCCAAAATCCAACACCCTCTAAGTGATTCCCCTGCTGCTGACTCAGCCTCTCCTCCATTGGAGGAAGCTATGCCGGCCCAGCGCCCTCCAGATAATTCCTTTGCGGCACACACAGCACCTCTTCCCTTGGAGGAAGCTGTACCATCTAAAGGAACTCGCTGGCGGTGAATGATTGAAAACCCTGGAACTCTTGGGATGCTCCCCCTCCATCCCTATGGGCCAATGATTGACGATGGCCACGGGGAAAAAATGCAAGCCTACCAGTATTAGCCTTTCTCCTCGTCAGACCTATATAACTTAAAAAAATTATAATCCCCCTTTTTCTGAGGACCCCACCAGGCTCTCAGGTCTGGTTGAGTCATTGATGTTTTCACACCAGCCTACTTCGGATGACTGCCAAAAACTCCTAGGGATTCTCTTCATGACAGAGGAACAACAGTGAATCCTCCAGGAAGCTAGAAAAAAAATCCCTCAAACAAGATCTGCGTCTGACACAACTTCCCAAGATAATCAAAGGCGGCTTTCCCTTGAACCCACCCAACTGAGACCCCAAAATCTTTGAAGGTAGCGAGCATCTGTCCCCTTATCACCGGGCTCTAATAGTGTGTCTCCAAGCAGCCGCTAGCGACAAAGTAATTTGGCCAAGGTAAGAGAGATTATTCAAGGGCCTGATGATTCTCCCACTATGTTTCTAGAGAGAATTATGGAGGCATATTGGAGATATACTCCTTTTGATCCTCAGGAAGAGAATCAAAGGCATCTGTCATGATGGCCTTTATTGGGCAAACTGGCTTGGATATTAAAACAAAGTTACAAAGCTAGATTGATTACAAGATATGACTTTCAGAGATTTAGTCAGAGAAGCCAAGAACGTATACTATAAGAGAGAAACTGAGGAAGAGAAGGGAGCAAGGGGAGGATAAAAGAAACAAAAGGCAGACTAAGGCGTTGACTAAGGTCCTGGTCACAAAAACAAATAGGCCAGAAATTAAGAAACAGGTAGACAAGAAGGGATAACATTGGCCCATGCCAGAGGCCACCCTGGCCTCAGATCAATGTGCCTACTCTAAAGAAAAAAGGACACTGGGCCAAAATTGCCCTAAAAAGCGACAGCCACACCAGCCAGCCATTCTGACTCTGGAGGATGACTAAGAAAGTCGGGGCTCAGATTCCCTCCCCAAGCTCAAGGTAACTTTTGAAGTGTTTCAAAAGTGATTATGGAAATCGAAAATGATGTGTTTGGAAAGAAGTCTCATGAAAAGATCAGTCAAGAAACATGGATGAATACATGTGTTCTGAAGCACGAAGTGAATGAAAGTCAGACAAATGCGTATGAATTTGCTAACTTGTGGATGAAATATATATCCTATGATGTGCATAAAGTGAATAAATAGTAATGTAGAAGTGTTGAATAAAATTGAACATCAAAATACACATCATGTCCCATAGTAATCTACTTGAATTGATGTTAAGCAGGGTCAGTTACTGTAGAAATGTTAGGATATGTTTGCACCATTCAAAGAAGTTAGTTTTCAGTACTAGGAAACAAATATGTATTTCAGGTGGATGAATATTACTGAGAATAATCTTGTGAAAAGTTGATTAAAAATCCAAATACATCAATATGAATGAATTTAGGGAGTGCATAATAAGACACATGTTATATATATATATATATATATATATATATATATATATATATATATATATATATATATATTAAAAATAGCAATATATATGCCAATTGAAATTCATCATGAAATATATATCATCATCATATCCGAAAATATTCATTTTAATGAATATGGATTTTTATATAAGTTTGTTCAAATAGGAAGCTCACCCATGGGTTGAATTTTCAGTTCCAACATTGTTTAGGAGGAGTGATCACTTCTCACAATTTGTATGTGCCATGTCAGCCACCTCACGAGAATGTACGTGTGACACCAGGTAGGATTCTATATGTGCATATTAAAACACATGTGCTGAATAGGCTACTGAGAAAGGAAGACAGTAATTCATATATTTGTTAACTTTAAAAACACATGTAGAACTATTTCAATTAAAAATTGACTAGATTTATAACTCCTACCCTATATATTTCAAAAGGCATGTCCAACTATACACCCTGCCTCCTCTGAAATGCTTGTATTTATATTTTGTTTGGGTTATGTTTCTCCATCATATTAGGATTAGTAGTCAGAGTCTAGTAGGGAATGGGTTAGTGTCAGGGATTTAGTATTTCAAATATATGCTGCATAAAAATCTTCCCACTCTCATTCAGAACAATGCCTAGACATTACCCTCGTCCCAAGTAAGACACAATTAGAGGAGAAGAGTTAAAAATTCTGTGAATACATATCTGGAAATGAATATTCTCATGAGTTCACAACCTTGGAGGTCGTAGAGGAGTTTTCAAAAGTATGGGACAGGGTAAACACTCCACAAACATGGAGCTCTGCTGCCCTAAAGACTTCTTGAGAAACTGCCTCTGAGGTTGGGCACTTGAAATATATGTTTTCATAAGGAGCTTTCTTTGTTCTGAGACCATCAAAGCTGGGTGTGCATCTATGCGACCTGGAGGACATGGTTTCATATTTTCCAATGAACATGAGGCAGCAGTGCTGAATTCTCTCTATGTAGGTAAACTGTGTCCACTGGGGCCTAAGTGTCTCTGCGTGTGGACTGTGAAGCCATTTGGTAATCCTCTACTTTTCCTGGTGTTTCTTGCTGCTGCACTGGGAGTTTGGTATTTGCTTATGAAGTAAAAAAAGATCACCTGGGACACAGTGCTTGAGGGAGTTCTGTCACGTGTGGTGGGTAAGGGTCTGCAAGAGAATATACCAACAATGCTTGTATTCCACAAAGCTTTTCCCCTTGACCATAGCAACATAATTCTCAACATTTCCCTGAAACCTCTCTATATAACAAGATGCCGTTACATATAAGGGTCTGGTGGTTGTACCATGTCAGTCACAAGGCATTTCGGAGCCAATGGAAGATCAACATGGCCCCACCACAGATGTTTCATCACACACCCCCCCTCCACTGCTCTAGGCCCACTACTCAGCAGGCTCCAATTTACTGGCATCTCTGTTCTACACAATTTTGATGAAACCTAGTCAATCAAGGTGCTGTCTGGTATACTCATGATCAGCAACCGGTTTTCCAAATTTTCTACAGTGCCACCTGGTCATGGAAATTTCAATAATTTTATTGTATTTATCTAGCCATTTTTCACGGATGAAGTTGGAGGCACTGTGGATTTCAATTCGTACAGGAACCATTAAATGATGAGAAACCTCATTTCAATGAAAGCTCTGTAGAACTGTTACAGACAAGGCTTCCCAGGGAGTGGCCAAAATGTCACATAAAATCAGACCCACTGAGGTCTACAATGTGAGGTCCATGTGTGTTTTGACTGTCACCCGTGCCTGCCAAGTCTTTCAGAAAAAAAAAAAATCATGTGATATCCTGGCTGAGATTCCCAGTGCTCTGTGGAAAGCCACCCTGGGCCTAGATCTCAGTTTCCAAGGGAGACTCTCATGCGTGCCCGCCTAGAATCCCAACACAATACATGGCACAAGTTCTCTGAGATCAGATCCAGAATGCACTCTCTAAGTGTAATCACACCAGAGTTCAAGCCCATGTGGACCCAGGCATCTCCTTTAACTGCCACACAATGACCACAATTAAAACCAAAACACTCCCACATGGCCCTCATCTGTTTCCATATAGATACTCATCATAACCTCTGGCTGGAGGTTTCCATGAGGGGCGCAGTCCAAGACAGTGTCCAAAATAAGCTCCCTTGCCCCTCATTTGCCTAAAGTCAGGGTGGCCTGGACATACTTCCTGTGAACCAGGAGTGATCAAATAGGCATGCCGTTAATACTGCAGTGCTTCTTCAATTTGAGGCCTACTGAGTTAGAGGTATAGATTGTTTATGTGAATTAGAGTCATGAGAAAACCCAAGCACCTCTGCAGGGCTTTGAAGAACTCAATTGACACAAAGGATCCCTATTCTCACTTGATAGAGGTCAGGAACCTCACAGAGGAAAGCGAGACTTTATCCACAATGACTGGTCTATTTGCCATTTTGGTTTTAGATGCACACATGGGATCTTTCTTTAGATCCATCTGGTGCTGAGAATCTAAGCCACAAACTCACACAGGGCCAAGATGCTAATTCAGACACATCCCTTTCCAAAGCAATTAAGCAAAGAGCCACAGGTGATGCCCATTCATTTCCATTTGAAAACTGTTTACTTCAGGCTTCACAAAGGGGTGGCCAGAGCAAGAACTTCCTGACATTCAGTTCAACAGAACAATATATAAGCAAAATGCCCAAAGCAGGGTTTTTCCACTGAGAATTTCCTGGTCACACTGATATCTGAGTTTTTTGAGATGCTCGCCATTCCCTTCAGCTATCCAGTACATGACCATGTCACAGAGCTTGGAGGTGGTACATATGTTAGACACAAAACCATGAGCCTATCCTGGAGAGTGAACAGAATTCATGAAGAAACCTGGAAATTAGGAATGTAGTAGGTTATGCCCATCTTTAAGTAAAGCCGCAATCTATTCATAAATTGGGCAGGATGAAATGGGAAGCTTTCTACTAGACAGGAAACATCCATTGATGCACTCTCTTTTCTAATGTCTACAACCACGGACACCATGGGATACACAGACATAGAATCACTCGCCTTTTCAAACGACTTACAAGAAACAGTTCACTCCAAACCATACAAACCACCTTTCCTTCCTATTCTCACAACATGAGACAAAATCACAAACTCACAACCACACCCACAAAGGCACCTCCTTACCCTAAGTAGGTCTGTGACTCTATGGAGTGACCTCTGACTGGTGGGCCACACAATGTTCCCCCGAAATGTCCTGTCCTGTCTCAAATATGGTCTCCTTGGCCAACTCTATGAAGTTGTCAGGAGCCAGCAGTGGGCCACTACCTGCTTTTTCAGGAAAGGCCCCTCTTCAGAGCTGTCCTGGCTTTTGGCCATTCTAACATCAGTAGGTACAAAGAAAGACTGACTCTGTCCTTGGTAATTCCAAACAAGTGAACCCACTGGGACTGGTACTGGGACTGGCTCTGTGTGCCTGGCTTCCAGGATCCCAAGTTCAGAGAGTTCCATCACCAAGGGAGTAAGGTGAGGTCACTTCCTTCAGGAACTGAATTAGGTCACTGCCTTGGCAACCACTTTATCCTAACAGTTGCTTCCAAGTGTCTCATTAAATGGAGGCTTCCCCTACTTCCTGTGAAACATTCACAAGTTAGAATGGTATATCAACCATAGGAACCCGGTAATAGCTCTCCACACAGGCCTGGTTTGGTCCATCTCCTCTACATTGAGAAGAGAGGTTCTGATTCAGACACATCCCGTCATCCTGACCAGGTATTTTGCCATGGAAGATTACTTTTGCTTTCTCAGGTCCTCCATAGCTGACTACATATTCTCCAGGGATCATTTCTGCATTGAACTTGTGGTTCTAAACAGGTGAAAGATCCCCTACATTCCTGTATTGTAAGACCAACTCTGTCCCTGCTCTTCATTAAATTTACATTGAGGGAACAGTGTATTGTTAGGGTTAATAAAATGTTTGATGTTAGAAATCATTCTGCTGGATGTATAATGGTACTGGGAACCTGGGATATTTTTAAAAATATAGAGGTGAAATATATAAATGAAAAAAGGATGTCTAGGTAATTTTGAAGCCCAGAGAGGCAATGGGCCCTTCATTGGGATACTTAGCTTTGATTTATGTTGTGCACAGATATCTCAGATAAATCGATATGCAATGGCATAGGACCTTGTACCTTGGATGATTAAAATTCGAAGAGAACATCCAGTCAAAAAGGGATAGTCGGTAGGATTAGATAGATATTCGGTAGGTTAACAAAGAGTGAGTATAGGATTTGGAACAAAAGTTCTTTAGCAATAGGGTTTGGGTTAAAGTGTGAAAGTAAATATCAGCCCACTTGAAGGGTCAGTCACAATGATGAACAGGGGAAAATATGTAGGAAAGCAGATATCAATAGAGATATTACAAAATCAACAAGTGGGCCAAGGACCTGAACAGACACTTCTCAGAAGAAGACATACAATCAATTAATAAGTACATGAAAAAATTCTCACCTTCTCTAGCAGTCAGAGAAATGCAAATCAAAACCACCCTAAGATACCATCTCACTCCAGTAAGATTGGCAGCCATTAGGATGTCAAACAATAATAAGTGGTAGCAAGGATGTGGGGAAAAGGGTACACTTGTACATTGTTGGTGGGACTGCAAAATGGTGCGGCCATTATGGAAAGCAGTATGGAGATTCCTGGAAAAGCTGGGAATGGAACCACCATTTGACCCAGCTATCGCCCTCCTTGGACTATTCCCTGAGGACCATAAAAGAGAATGCTATAGGGATACTGCCACATCAATGATCATAGCAGCACAATTCACAAAAGCCAGACTGTGGAACCAACCTAGATGCCCTTCAATAGATGAATGGATAAAAAAAATGTGGCATCTATACACAATGGAGTATTATGCAGCACTAAAAAATGACAAAATCATGGAATTTGCAGGGAAATGGATGGCATTAGAGCAGATTATGCTAAGTGAAGCTAGCCAATCCTTAAAAAACAAATGCCAAATGTCTTCTTTGATTTAAGGAGAGCAAGTAAGAACTGAACAGAGGGAAAGAGCATGAGGAAAATATTAACATTAAACTGAGACAAGTGATGGGAGGGAAAGGGAGAGAGAAGGGAAATTGCATGGAAACGGAAGGAAACCCTCATCGTTATACGAAATCACATATACAAGGTTGTGAGGGGAAAGGGGGGGGAAGGGAGAGAACGGAACAATAACAGATGAGGTAGAGAGGGAAAATGAAAGGGGAGGGGAGGGGGGATAGTAGGGGATAGGAAAGTCAGCAGAATACAACAGTCACTAATATGGCATTATGTAAACATTGTGAATGTGTAACTGATGTGATTCTGCAATCTGTATTTGGGGTAAAAATGGAAATGCATAACTCACTTGAATCAAATTTATGAAAGATGAAAAAAATAAAAATTTTAAAAAGTACTAAATTGGCTCATCCTAACATTAAAAAAAGAGATATTACAAAATCAGGCAAAGTATAAAGTGAGTGATATGATTAGATATTTTCAACAGGGTTGATTTTGAATATATAATCTTAGGAAGAAACAAATATGTAGTCACCAATAGGATTGATATTTGAGAGCATTAGGCAACCTGAACATGGAAGTAATCCATGTTCACTTTCCATTTAGGCTTTAGTACAATAATAAGTGTGAACTTTGCATTTTGTGTCCAGAATATTACTGTGATAAAATGTATATGTAGATTAGGTGACATCAGTATTTCTTTCACCATTTCTGTGAGTAATATTTTGAAGACATATACATAAGTATTGGTTGTACAAAAAGCTGTACCCTGTGTCTATGTATATACAGATAATTCATGAATAGACCATACTGTGAATAAATAGTATAGCTGGTTCCACTTTAAATAATGGATTGAATTCATATTCACAAAGGAGTGGTCTGAGGCAAAAACCTTCCTGAAATTCAGGGCAACAGAACAATAGGTAAACAAAACGCACAAAGCAGGGTTTCTCCACTGAGACTTTCCTGGTCACACTGATATCTGAGTTTTCCTAGATGCTCGCCTTTCCCTTCAGCTATCCAGTACATAGCCATATCACATAGCTTTGAGGTAGTACATATCTTGGTCACAAAACAATGAGGCAATTCTGGAGAGTGTCCAGAATTCAGGATGTAAACAGAAACTTTGGAAGATAGCAGGTTTTGCCCTTCAATAAGGAAAGCCGCAGTCCATTAATAAATCGGGCAGGATGAATGTTGCGAAGCTTTCTCCTAGACAGGACACATCCATTGATGCATTTTCTTTTCTAATGTCTACAACCACGGACAGAGTGGGATACACAGACATAGAAGCACTCGCCTTGTCAAAGGACTTACTAGAAACAGTCCACGCCAATTCAAACAAACAGCCTTTCTTACATCTTCTCAGAACCTGAGAAAAAAAACATACACACACCTACACCCACAAAGGCACCTCCTTTGTGGAGTGTCCTCTGAATGGTGGGCCATACTATATTCGCCAAAAATGGCCTGTTGTATCTCAAATCTGGTCTCCTTGGCCAACTCTGTGCAGTTGTCAGGAGCCAGCGGTGAACCAATACCTGCTTTCTCAGGAAAGGCCTTTCTTCAGAGCTTTCCTGGCATTTGGCCATCCTCACATCTGTTGGTACTAAGAAAGACTGACTCTGTCCTTGGTAAATTGAAACAAGTGAGACCACAGGGACTGGGACTGCAACTGGCTCTGGGTGCCTCTCTTCCTGGATCCCAAGTTCAGAGAGTTCCATCACCAAGGAAGTGCAGTGAGGTTACTTCCTTCAGGAACTGAATGAGGTCACTGCCTTGGCAACCTCTTTGTCCTAACAGTTACTTCTAAGGGTCCCATGAGATGGAGTCTGTCCCTACTTTCTGTCACACTTTCACAAGTTAGAATGGTATATCAACCATTGGCACCTGGGAAGAGCTCTCCACACAGGCCTGATTTGGTCCATCTTCTCTACATTTAGAAGATAGAGGTTGATTCAGACACATCCATTCATCATGATCAGGTTGTTTACCATAAAAGATGACTTTTCCTCTATCAGGTCCTTCATAGCTGCCTACATCTTCTCCAGGGATCATTTCTGCATGGACCTTTGATGTTCTCAGAAGGTGGAAGATCCCCTACATTCCTGTATTGTAAGACTAACTCTGTCCCTCCTCTTTTGTAAAGTTAGATTGAGGGAAGAGTGTATGTTTAGGGTTAATAACATGTTTGATTCGGGTTAGGAATCTCTCTGCCGCATGAATAATGGTATTGGGAACCTGTGATATTTACAAGAATATATAGGTGAAATGTAAGTATGAAAACAGAAATCTAGGTAAGATTCGAAGTCAGAAGGGCATTGGGTCCTTGAGTGGGATTCTTAGGTTTGAATTATGTTCTGCATATATGTCTCCGATAAATTGAAATACAATGGTTTCGGACCTTATACCTTGGATGATTAATTGTCGAAGAGAACATCGAGTCAAAAAGCAATAATCAGTAAGATTAGGAAGATAGTCAGTAGGTTTAGAAATAAAAGTGAGTATAGGATTTAGACCAAAATTTCTTTAGCAATAGGGTCTCGGGTAGACATTGAATGTAAATGTCAGCATATGTGAAGTGTCAGACACAATGATGAACTGCGGAATATATGTAGGAAAGCAGATATCAATAGAGATATAAGGAAATCAGGCAAAGTATAAACTGAGTGATAGAATTAGACATTTTCAACAGCCTTGAAGTTGAATATATAATCTTAGAAAGAAACAAATATGTAGTCACCAATAGGATTTACATTTGAGAGCATTAGGCAACCTGGACATGGTTGTTTTTAGTAATTCATGCTCACTTTCCATTTAGGCTTTGATACAATCATGAGTGTGACCTTTGTTTTTTGTGTTCAGAATATTACTGTGATAAAAAAAGAAATATATATATATATATATATATTTATATATATACACACACACACACACATATATAGATAGATAAGGTGACATGAATATTTCTTCTACCATTTCTGGGAGCAATGTTTTGAAGAGGTATAAATTAGTATTGGGGGAACAAAGAGGTGTACACTGTGTCTATGAATATAGAGATAATGCATTAATAGACCATACTGTGAATAAATAACATACCTGGTTCCAACTTTAATAATGGATTGAATTGAAATGTGAAAATGTACAGGAAATCTTATATTGATATACACACATTTATTCCAACCACTTATACATCTAATGGTAATATTAATGTTATGGTTTATCTTGAAGAGTGTGTGGGTTTAGCTTCAAAATTGATTATGGAAATCGAAAATAATGTGTTTGGAAAGAAGTCTCATGAAAAGACCAGTCAAGTAACATGGAGGAATACATGTGTTCTGAAGCAGAAAGTGATTAAAAGTGAAACAAATTCCTATAATTTTGTGAACTTGTGAATGAAATATATATCCTATGATGTGCAAAAACTGAAGAAATAGTAATGTACCAGTGTTGAATTAAAATGAACGTCAAAATAGACATCATGTCCCCTAGGAATCTATTTGCATTGATGTTAAACTGGGTCAGTTACTGCAGAAATATTAGGATTTGTAAGCACCATTGATTGAAGTTAGTTTTCAGCACTGGGAAACAAATATGTATTTCAGGTAGATGATTATTTCTGAGAATAATCTTGTGAAATGTTGATTATAAATCCACATACATGAACATGAATGAATTTATGGAGTGTATATAAGACACATATATTTCATATTTTATAAAATCTGTAGAGTGTATATATATATATATATATATATATATATATATATATATATATATACAAAAAAACCACAAAAATTCATTAAAAAGTATCAATATATATATGCCAATCGTAATTCATCATGTAATATATATCATCCACAGAAGCAAAAGTATTTATTTTACTAAACATGGGTTTATGTATAATATTGTTCTAATAGGAAGCTCACCCATAGTTTGAATTTTCAGTTCCAACAGCGTTTAGGAGCACTGATCTCTTCTTACAATTTGTTTCTGCCAAGTCAGCCAACTCATAAAAATATATGTGTGATACCAAGTAGGAATCTATATGTGCATATAAAAAGTACAAGTGCTGAGTAGGCTACAGAGAAAGGGAGACAGGAATTCACATATTTGTTAACTTTAAAAACGCATGGAGAGAGCTGCGGATGTGGCTCAAGTGGTAGCGTGCTCGCCTGGCATGCGTGCGGCATGGGTTCGATTCTCAGCACCACGTGAAAACAAAGATGTTGTGTCCGCCGATAACTAAAAAATAAATATTATAGAATTCTCTCTCTCCTCTCTCACTCTCTCTTTAAAAAAAACACATGGAGGACTATTTCAATTAAAAATTGAGTAGATTTATAAAACCGACCCTTTATCATGCAAAAGGGAAGTCCAACTATACACCATGCTTCCTCTGAACTGCTTGTATTTTCATTCTTTTGGGGTATTTTTCTCCATCATATTAGGATTAGTAGTCAGAGTCTAGTAGGGTATGAGTTAGTGTCAGGGATTCAGTATTTCGAATGGAAAATTGGAAAATGGATCAATGTGTATGCAAATGTGTACTACAAAAAAAATTTCCCACTCTCATTCAGAACAATGCCTTGACATTACCTTCACCCCAAGTAAGACACAATTAGAGGAGAAGAGTTAGAAAATCTTTGAATACATATCTGAAATTGAAAATGCTTAGGGTTCACAACCTTGGAGATTGTAGAGGAGTTTCCAAAAGTAAGGGACAGTGTAAAAACTCTACAAACATGGAGATTTGCCTGCCTAAAGACGTCTGGAGAAACTGCCTTTAGGTTGGGCACTTGAAATATATGTTGCTGTCAGGAGCTTTAGCTTCCTTTCTAGTGAGACCATCAAAGCTGGGTCTTCATCTCTGTGATCTGGAGGACATGGTTTATAATTTTCCAATAAACATGAAGCAGCAGTGCTGAATTCTTGCTTTGTAGGTAATCTGTGGCCACTGGGGGCTAAGTGTCTCCCCATGTGGACTGCGAAGCCATTTCATCATCCTCCACTTTTCATAATGTTTCTTCCTGCTGCACTCGGAGTTTGGTATTTGCTTCACGAAATACAAGGAGTTCAACTGGGACACAGAGCTGCAGCGAGTTCTGTCACGTGTGGTGGATCAGGGTCTGCAGGAGAATGCACCAACAGGGCTTGTATACCACATAGGATGCCCCCTTGACCATAGCAACCTGATTCTGAACATTGCCCTGAAACCTCTCCATATAACAAGTTGCCTTTACATATAAGGGTCTGCTCGCTGCACCATGTCAGTCACAAGCCATTTGGAAGCCAATGGCAGATCCACATGGCCCCACCTCAGATGTTTTATCACACATTTGCTCACTACTGCTCTAGGCCCACTACTCAGCAGGATCCAAATTACTGAGATCTCTGTTTTACACCATTTTCATAAAAACCAGTCAATCAAGGCACTGTCTGGTACACTCGTGATCAGCAACAGGACGTCCAAAGGTTCTTCATTGCCACCTGGTCATTGGAATTTCAAAAATTTCATGGTATTTATCTAGCAAATTTTCAATTATGAAGTTGGAAGCACTATGGCTTTCAAATCATTCAGGAATCATTCAATGGTGAGGAAGCTCATTTCAATGAAAGCTTTGGAGAACTCTCACAGGCAAGGCTTCCCAAAGAGTGGCCTAAAGGTCACATGAATCCAGGCCCATCGAGGTCTACAATTGAGGTCCATGTGTGTTTTGACTAGCAAATATGGCTTCCAAGTATTTCAGAATAAAATAATGTGATATCCTGGCTGAGATTCCCAGTGCTCTGTGGAAAGCCACCCTAGGACTAGATCTCAGTTTCCAACGGAGACTCTCATGCGTGGCCTCCTAAATTCCCAACACAATTCATGGCAATACTTCTTTGATGATTGATCCAGAACTCAGTGTTTAAGGGGAATGACACCAGAGTTCAAGCCCAGGTGGATCCAGTCATCTCTTCCAACTGCCACATGAATGACTACACTTAAAACCAAAACATTCCCACATGGTCCTTACCTTCTTCCATATAGACACTCATCATTACCTCTGGCTAGAGTTTTTCATGTGGGACGCATCCCAAGAGAGTGCCCAAAATAATCTTCCTTGCCCCTCATTTGCCTAAAGTCAGGGTGGCATCGTCACCCTTCCTGTGAACCTGGAGTGATCCAATAGGCCTGCCATGAATACTGCTCTGCTTCTTCAATTTGAGTCCTACTGACTCTCAGGGATAGATTCTTTAAGTGATTTGGAGTCACAAGAAAACACAAGCACTTCTGCAGTTCTTCAAAGAACTCATTTGACTTAAAGGATCCCTATTCTCACTTGACAGAGGTCAGAATCCTAACAGAGGAAGGCAAGAGACTGATCAACAATGACAGATTTTTGGCCATTTTGGTTTTGATTGCACACATGGAATCTATCCTTAGATCCATCATGTGCTGAGAATCTAAGCCACAACCTCATACAGGGCCAAGAGGCTGATTTAGACACATCCTTTTACAAGCAATTAAGCAAAGAACCACAGGTGATGCCCATTCATTTCCATTTGAAAATTGTTTTCTTCAGGCTTCACAAAGGGGTGGCCTGAGGCAAAGACCTTCCCGACATTCAGGACAACAGAACCATAGGTAAGCAAATGAACCAAAGCAGGATTTCTCCACTGAAAATTTACTGGTCACACTGATATCTGAGTTTTCTAAGATGTTCCCATTCTCTACAGCTATCAAGTATATAGACATGTCTCAGAGCTTGGAGGTGGTACATATCTTGGAAACAAAACCATGAGCCTATTCTGGAGAGTGGCCAGAATTCAGGAAGAAAACAGGAACTTAGGAATTTAGTAGGTGTTGCCCATCCATAAGGCAAACCACAGTCCATTCTTTAATTAGGCAGGATGAATGCTGGGAAGTTTTCTACTAGACAGGACACATCCTTTGATGCCTTCTCTTTTCTAATGTCTACAACCACGGACACAGTGGGATACTCAGACATAGAAACACTAGCCTTGTCAAACGACTTACTAGAAACAGGCCACTCCAACCCAAACAAACAGCCTTTCCTACCTATTCTCAGAACATGAGAGAAAACCACAAACTCACTCCACACCCACAAAGGCACCTCCTTAACCCAAGTAGGTCTGTGACTATCCGGAGTGTCCTCTAACTGGTGGGCCATACTATGTTCCCTGAAATGGCCTGCCCTTTCTCAGATCTGGTCTCCTTTGCCAACTCTGTGAAGTTGTCAGGAGCCAGTGGTGAACCAATACCTGCTTTCTCAGGAAAGGCCCCTCTTCAGAGATCTTCTGCCATTTGACAATGCTCATATCAGTCGGTACCAAGGAAGACTGACTCTGTCCTTGGTAAATCCAAACAAGTGAGACCACCGGGACTGGGACTGGGACTGGCTCTGGGTGCCTGGCTTCCTGCATCACAATTTCAGATTTTTTGATGACCAAGGAAGAGAGGTGAGGTCACTTCCTTCAGGAACTGAATGAGGTCACTACATTGGCCACCACTTTGTCCTAACAGTTGCTTCGAAAGGTCCCATGAAATGGAGGCTGCCCCTACATCCTTTGACACTTTCACAAGTTAGAATGGTATATCAACCATAGGCACCTGGAAACAGCTCTCCACACAGGCATGGTTTGATCAGTTCTCTACATTAAGAAAGGAGAGGCTGATTCAAACACATCTCTTCATTCTGACCCGGTTGTTTGCCATGGAATATGACTTTTTCCCTCTTAGGTCCTTCATAGCTGCCTGCAACTTCTTAAGGGTATAATTTCTGCATGGTCCTTTGATGTTCTCAGCAGGTGGAAGAGCCCCTACATTACTGTATTGTAAGACAAACTCTGTCTCGGCTCTTCTGTAAAGTTAGTTTGAGGGAACAATGTATGGTTAGGCTTAATAACATGTTTGATTTGAATTAGGAATCATTCTGCTTAATGAATAATGGTATTGGGAACTTTCGATATTTACAAGAATATATTGGTGAAATATAAGTTTGAAAACAGAAATCTAGATAAGATTTGAATCCAGGAAGGGCATTGGGCTGTTGATTGGGATACTTAGCTTTGAATTATGTTCTGCAAAGATGTCTCAGATAAATCAATATACAATGGCATAGGACCTTGTACCTTGGATGATTGATTGTCGAAGTGATCATCCAGTCAAAAAGGGATAGTCTTTAAAATTAGGAAGATAGTCGGTATGTTAGAAAAAAGAGTAATATAGGATTTGGACCAAAAGTTCTTTAGCAATAGGGTTTCGGATAGAGAGTGAATGTAAATGTCAGCACATGTGAAGAGTCAGTCACAATGATGAACTGGGGAAAATATGTAGGAAAGCAGATATCAATAGACATTAGGAAATCAGACAAAATATAAAGTGACTGATAGGATTAGTCATTTTCAAGAGGGTTGAGGTTGAATATATTATCTTAAGAAGAAACAAATATGTAGTCACCAATAGGATTGATTTGAGAGCATTAGGCAACCTGGACATGGATGTGTTTAGTAATCGATGCTCACTTTCCATTAGGCTTTGGTGAAAGGTTAATAAAATAGGTACTTGTTACTTACTGTTTTTCTGTATGCTTAACAAAACACTGTTGAAGTCTTGAGGACTGTTTGCTAATCTTGTTTCCAGAATGTGCTGTCCCCAACTGCCAAACTGCAAATGTATACCCTCACCCGTTTGCACGCAAACCACCCACTTGCCCTGACCAATCAATAAACTTCCCTCCCTGCCCTCTCCAAGGAAAGCATATAAGCTCTGCTTAAGCTGTTCTCATTGCTCTCTGCTCTATTCAAGTGAGCTCTGAGCCCCAGAATGCTGGACCCATAATAAACCATTTACTGTTGAAGGAGACATTCTCTTGGTGGTCGCTTCCTCCGATGCTTGCCCGACCTTTACATCTGGAGGCACCAGCAAGATCCGACAGCGGCGGATGAAAGATCCCCAAGGGGCTCCTTTCAGGGTAAGTAAGGCAACTCTTTTTGGTTTTAGGTTTCAGGTTAGGGCTTGTCAAAATGGCTATGGGTGATGAGCGTGAGCTCTCTCTGACAGAGGCTGACATACGTGTCACAGAGCCACAGGCCACGTCCCTGGGGGATGCCCCAGAGGACTCAGGAAATCGAGGAACATTAGTCTCCTTGACTCAGTGATATTTTGCTTCGGATTCGGTATTGCCAGCCCATCAGGTTTTGCGGGCTACTCAGGCCTGGCCTCAGTATTGGACGTCCAATGCCTGACTTTATTGTCTTGTCTTGTCAGTGTAGTGTGTCGTTGCTTTCACTGTTTGTGTATCTCTCATTTTGGGACAGAGAACTTCAACACCTCTCTTCCTGACCCTTGATCACTGGAACAAAGTCCGCTTAAGGGCCCAGAATCTTTCTTTTTCAGTAAATCGCTGGACCTGGCAGACCCTCTGTGCATCAGAATGACCCACCTTTGGAGTTGGATAGCCCCTAGAAACATCTACGTCCCACTAATTCGAAAAGTCAGAGATTTTGTATTTCAACCGGGGCCACATGGACATCCAGATCAACAGCCATATATCTCAACTTTGCAGGACCTCTGCAAATCTCCTCCTCCATGGGTGAAGCTTTTCCTTGTCTCTGCCCCCGCTCCTACTCCTTCCACCATGATTCTATCTCTCAAACCCTCTGCTCCTCCTCCTCCACCCTCTCTTCTCCCTGAGTATCAAGACTCTACTGGACTCTCCTCGCCTTCTTATCCGCTGCCCTCGTCCACCAACCCCCAACAACCTCTAAGTGATTCCCCTGCTGCTGACTCAGCCTCTCCGCCACTGGAGGAAGCTAGGCCAGCCCAGCGCCCACCAAATGACTCCCCCTTGTCACACACACAGCCCCTCCTTCCCTGGAGGAAGCTGGCCTGGCAAAAAGAACTCAAAGAACTCCCTGGCGTTTTCAAACCTGCCTACTTGGGATGACTGCCAACAAATCCTAGGGATTCTCTTCATGACAGAGGAATGAGAGAGAAACTTCCTGGAAGCTAGAAAAAAAAATAGCCTCGGACCAGATGGGTGACCAACACAACTTCCCAACATAATCAAAGCCGGCTTCCCCTTGAACTTACCCAACTGGGACCCCGACACCTTTGAAGGTAGGGAGCATCTGTCCACTTATTGCCGGGCCCTAATAGTGGGTTTCCAACCGGCCGCTAGGCAACCAAATAATTTGGCCAAGGTAAGAGAGATTATTCAAGGGCCTGATGAACATCCCTCTATGTTTCTAGAGAGAATTATGGAGGCATATAGGAGATATACTCCTTTCGATCTTCAGGCAGAGGATCAAAAGGCATATGCCATGATGGCCTTCATTGGGCAAGCTGATCTGGATATTAAAAGAAAGTTACAATACTTAGATGGATTACAAGATATGACTTTGAGAGATTTAGTCAGAGTAGCCGAGAAAGTATCCTATAAGAGAGAAACAGAGAGAACGAAAGGGAGCAAAGGGAGGATGAGAGATGAAAAAGACAGATTACGGTATTAACTAATGTCCTGGTCACAACAATAAATAGGCCAGAAATTAAGAAACAGGGAGACAAGAAGTGATACCTGGGTCCCCTCCAGAGCCCACCCTTGGCCTCAGATCAATGTGCCTACTGTAAAGAAAAAGGACACTGAGCCAAAGAGTGCCCTAGAAAGAGAAAGCCACGCCAGACAGCCTTTCTGACTCTGGAGGTTGACTAAGAATGTCGGGGCTCAGATCCCTTCCCCGAGCTCAGGGTAACTTTTGAAGTGAAGGGGACCCCATAAACTTTGAAGTGGATACAGCAGCAGTATACTCAGCCCTTAAGGCCCCACAGGGCCCTCTATCAAATAAAAGATCTCTAGTTCAAAGGGCTAACAGCAGTAAATATCAGACTTAGACAACTAAGAGGACCATGGACATGGGGAAAGACAAAATCCAACATTCCTTCCTAGTAATCCCAGAATGCCTGGCCCCATTGATGGGCAGAGATCTGCTCAGTAAGCTCCGGGCCAAAGCAACTTTTAACCCCGAAGGCCCCAAAATGAAATTTCTAAATCCTTCATTAAAAACTCCTATAGTCATGGCTTTATAAATGTCAGTCGAAGATGAACATCCACTTTTCACACACCCCAAGACTGATCAAACAGGCAAGCTACCCCAGAAATGGATAACAGATTACCCAGATGCCTGGGCAAAATTGTTGGGTTAGGCCTAGCCATGAAACAACCTCCAAGAACAGTGGAGTTAAAAACCTCAGCCTCCCCAATCAATGTCAAACAACATCCTCTGAGCAAAAAAGGTAAAGATGGGATAAGGCCCCATATTCAGAAATATCTGGCCTTAGGGTCCTAAGGCCCTGTCAATCGGCCTGGAACACTCCCCTGCTACCGGTAAAAAATCCAGGAACTGGGGACTATCCCCCATACAAGACCTAAGAGAGATCAACAACAGAGTGCAGGAAATTCACCCCATGGTAAATAATTCATACAATCTGCTTATCACTCTGAACCCTGAGTAGAAATGGTATGGACATAAAGATGCTATCTATTGCATGCCTCTGCATAAAGACAGTCAGTTGCTGTTTGCTTTTGAGTGGGTAGACCCAGAAACCGGAACGTATGGTAAACTAACATGGACTAGACTCCCACAGGGGTTCAAAAACTCCCCCACTCTCTTTGATGAAGCCCTCCACAGAGATGTCAACAACTTCAGACCTATGCACCCTGAAGTCACCCAGCTTCAATACGTGGATGACCTGCTACTGCAGCCAACACCAAGGAAAACTGTGAGTCTTGGAACCAAGCACTATTATATAAGCTTGCTCAACTCGGGTATAGAGCTTCTTCCAAAAAACCCCAAATTTGCCAGCAAGAAGTAGTCTTCCAGG